>NC_136264.1:155117098-155374598 GCF_964187855.1 Myxine glutinosa | reverse complement strand
TGTGTTACAGCCTGAATTTACAGTTGATTAAATTTAGATTTTTGTCACTGATATACACATAAGACCCCACAATGCCAGTTTTTACAAATGTTTCCAAAAAAAAAATCGCAAATGTCTTGCGTTAATAAGTATTCAACCCCTTTACTATGACACAACAAATCGAGTTCATGTGCAGCGAATTTCTTTTGATCATCCTTCAAAAGTCTCCACAACTTGATTGGAGTCCAACTTTCTATACAAGGTCCCACAGTTGACAGTGCATGTTTGAGCAGAAAATATACCATGAAGTCCGAGGAACTGTCCATAGAAGTCCGAGATAGAATTGTGAGGTGGCATAGATATGGGGAAGGGTATAAAACAATTTCTAGTGCGTTGAAAGATCCCAAGAGCACAGTGAGCTCCATCATTTGGAAATGGAAAGAATATGGAAGTACCCAGACTCTTCCCAGAGCTGGCTGTCCGACCAAAATAAGCAACTGGGCAAGAAGGACCTTGGTCAGGGAAGTGACGAAGAACGCAATGACCATTTTGACTGAATGACAGAGTTCCTTCGCTGAGATGTGAGAACCTGCCGGAAGGACAACAGTCTCTGCAGCATTTCACAAATCTAGGCTTTATTAGAGTGCCCAAATGGGAGCCACTCCTGAGAAAAAGGTACATGACAGCATGACTGGAGTTTGCAAAAAGGCACATGAAGGACGCTGAGAGCATGAGGCAAAAGATTATGTGGTCTGATAAGACAAACATCGAACTCTTTGGCCTGAAAGCAAAGCCCTACATTTGGCAGAAACTGAGAACAGCTCATCACCCATCTAACACCATCCCTACCATGAAGCATGGTTGTGGCAGCATCATGCTATGGGGATGCTTTTCAGCAGTAGGGACTATGAGACTTATCTGGATAACGGGACCAATGAATGGAGCCAAATACAGGCAAATCCTTAAGGATAACCTGCTTCAAAGTACAAAAGACGTTAGACTGCAGCGAAGATTTACGTTCCAACAGGGCAATGACACCAATCATACGGCCAAAGCAACACTGGAATGGCTTCAGAACAAGAATGTGAAAGTGCTTGAGTTGCCCAGCCAAAGCACAGACTTGAAACCCATTGAGAATCTGTGGAAAGACACGAAGATTGTTGTTCATCGACGCTCCCCATTCAACTTGACAGAGCTTGAGCAAATCTGCAAGTAAGAATAGGATAATCTCCCCAAATCCAGATGTGCAAAGCTGATACAGACATCCCCAAGAAGACTCGAGGCTGTAATCGCTGCCAAAGGCGCTTCTACGAAATATTGACTCTGGGGGTTGAATACTTATGTAAATTAGATATTTCTCTATTTCATTTTTAATTATATATTTAAAATTTCCAAAAAATATAATTCCACTTTGCTATTATGGGGTATTTTGTATAGATCAGTCACAAAAAATCTCATTTTAATCCATTTAAAATTCAGGCTGTAACACAACAAAATGTGAAAAAATCCAAGGGGTGTGAATACTTTATAAAGGCAGTGTATGTGATGCAGTGATGTTAGCTGACTTCCAGGTAGATGGAATGTGATCTAGGGCAAATGACAGGGTGACAGAGCAATTAGCATGTCACCTTCAAATTGGTCTCAGAAGGTTTAACCCTATCACCTTCAGATCGTTGGTTTCATAAGAATTATTATGTCACCTTCTAATTTTTCATCTCAGGGAGAGTTACAATTACCACATCACCATGTTACCTTCGGATTGTCACCCAGCAGCCACATTAATGGCTTTCAGAGATGGAGTAGATTACCTGCCTTGTTTGATCTGGCACCGGTCCATGCTCTGTTTAACATTTCATTCCCTTGGACCAATTTTAGGCGAGTGTGATGAAAAGTCCGCATCCCCTAAAAGATTCTTCTAACTAAATATTAAAAGTTTATTTGAAGAAGTGTTTTTTTTTTAGGAAGCAGCAGGTTTGTTGAGCTGAAGGAGAGTGAAGCTTTACAGTTTACAGTGCGATCTTATAAAGGGCTTGGACGTTGTATATCACATGAAATAAAGGAACATCAGTGCACATTAGCTTCACATGTTATAGCATGTAATTAACAAGAGGTGTTACAAGGGCATGCTGGAGTACATTTGATCTAACCCTTGATGAATGACCTATTCGACAAAGGTTAGAATCTGAGCACCACTGTCTGCACCTTTGTTATTCAAAACCATTGGGATTACAGTTTCCTTAGCAATTTGTTTCTCATTTAGATGAGGATGACTCGATTTTCTTTTCATATCTTTGATTATCTAATGTGTAAAATGTGTGTGTGTGTGTGTGTGTGTGTGTGTGTGTGTGTGTGTGTGTGTGTAAATGTGTGTGTGTAAAAGTGTGTATGTGTAAAAGTGTGTATGTGTAAAATGTGTGCATGTGTAAAATGTGTGTGTGTGTGTGTGTGTATGTGTGTGTGTGTAAATGTGTGTGTGTGTAAAAGTGTGTGTATGTGTAAAATGTGTGCATGTGTAAAATGTGTGCATGTGTAAAATGTGTGTGTGTACAATGTGTTTGTGTGTGGGTGCGTGTGTGTGTAAATGTGTGTGTGTAAAATGTGTGTGTGTGTGTAAATGTGTGTGTGTAAAAGAGTGTGTGTGTGTGTGTGTAAATGTGTGTGTGTAAAAGTGTGTGTGTGTGTGTGTGTGTGTGTGTAAATGTGTGTGTGTGTAAATGTGTGTGTGTGTGTGTACATGTGTGTGTGTGTGTGTGTACATGTGTGTGTGTAAAATGTGTGTGTGTTTGTGTGTGTAAATGTGTGTGTGTAAAAGTGTGTGTGTAAATGTGTGTGTGTAAAAGTGTGTGTGTAAAAGTGTGTGTGTGTAAAATATGTGCATGTGTAAAATGTGTGTGTGTGTTAAAGTGAGAGTGTGTAAAATGTATGTGTGTTTGCATAAAAGTGAGTGTGTGTAAAATATGTGTGTGTGTGTGTGTGTGTAAAATGTGTGTGTGTGTGTAAAAGTGTGTGTGTGTAAAATGTGTGCATGTGTAAAATGTGTGTGTGTTAAAGTGAGAGTGTGTAAAAGGTGTGTGTGTGTTTGTGTAAAAGTGAGTGTGTGTGTGTGTAAAATGAGTGTTTGTGTGTGTAAAAGTGGGAGTGTGTGTAAAATGTGTGTGTATATGTGTGTTTGTGTGTGTAAAATGTGTGTGTATATGTGTGTTTGTGTGTGTAAAATGTGTGTGTATATGTGTTTGTGTAAAAGTGAGTGTGTGTGTGTAAAATGAGTGTTTGTGTGTGTGTGTGTGTGTGTGTGTGTGTGTGTGTAAAAGTGGGAGTGTGTGTGTGTGTAAAATGAGTGTTTGTGTGTGTGTGTGTGTGTGTGTGTGTGTGTGTGTAAAAGTGGGAGTGTGTGTGTGTGTAAAATGAGTGTTTGTGTGTGTGTGTAAAAGTGGGAGTGTGTGTGTGTGTAAAATGTGTGTGTATATGTGTGTTTGTGTGTGTAAAATGTGTGTGTAAAAGTGTGATGTATGTGAAAAAGATGTGTGTGTGTGTGTTGTGTGTGTGTGTGTGTGTGTGTGTGTGTGTGTGTGTGTGTGTGTGTGTGTGTCTGTGTGCGCGCAAAAGAGAGGATATGGTGAAATGTAAGGGGTAGTGGAATGTATGGTATGGATCATGAAATGGTGAAGATGGAGAGTGGCATCAAATTCTGCTATTTTACTTGTACCTGTAAAGTGAGACTTGTGTATATGTCACAGTTATTGCATGTGCAAGATAATGATCAGGCGTGCAAAAGGACTGGAAGTCAAGTAGAGGAACAGTAATAAACAGGAAGGTGGTTACGAAAGAGAGGAGGAGGAGCTGTGGGGTTTTTTCTGGGAACAAACCATTATTATGCCGAAGGGGTGGAGGTAGTTTTATCTGACTATAAATCACCTTTATTTTATGATTTTGCTTTTTTACCTTTGTCAAGCACAACAAAAATTGGTGTCTTGGAGCTTTTCTGTTGAGACATATTGTTGAGCATTCCATTATTTCTCATTTATCCGAGTAAGGAATAATAATTTAATTCAAATCGCTCATCTTCTGCACACCTTTACGAGTGGTACATTTTACAACAGGTGCTTCAATAAGGAAGCTGATGTCATACACCCCATTACTATTTGTCTGAATTTTGATTCTGCTTGTGCTTTGGTGAAGTACGCTATTGTTTGCCGCACTCCATATTGTTGTTGTATTGATCACACAGTCAAAGTGTCCGACTGATGAAAGCATTGTTTGACCAATTTGTCTTTCAGGCATTGAGGAAGTAGACTGTAACCTGCAGAGACCTGAAAAAGGTATGGACACAAATGGTGGCTCAATAATGCAATATGTCAGTGAACGATTTTTGTGTTTATTTACCAATTCACAAATGTTACATTTTGTTAAAAAATTAACATTTGGATTGTGTCGTTTTCCCACAGCTACTTGAATTAATCTATTTCGGAGTTATTTATTTATGCCTTTGTTTCCCATGATTATTCCCACAGGTGTAGAGGTAGGTGTAGACGTGTAGAGTGTAGGTGTAGGTGTCGAGGCTGCGTAGGCAGGGTGTGCTCCGCAAAGTGTACCTTCTGTCGGGTGTACGTTTAGCTTGATGTCCCTGATACTAGAAGTAGTTGGTGGGAGTCAAATATTTCATGTTGTCTTTCACATAGAGTGGGCGAGTTATTGCTGGAGTCCTCGGAACAAGTCACAAATGATTACCCTAAACTCTGGTTACCTTCTCTGGTTACCTTCTCTGGTTGAGCCTTCTCTGGTTGAGCCTTCTCTGGTTACCCTCTCTGGTTGACCCTTCTCTGGTTACCTTCTCTGGTTGAGCCTTCGCAGGTTACCTTCTCTGGTTTAGCCTTCTCAGATATTCCTCAAAACCTGATTACACCGCTTGCTATCTCGGAGTACCTCCGCACACCCAGGTGTTCACATGCCATTTGTGAATGGCCTTATTTGGCTATGAAGGGCAACTGTATGTTTATCTGGACTTTGATTGCTCGTTCAAGGATTCTACATCATAGTGGAAGCGGAATACACCTTGGGACATTGAGTCTCGGGTGAATGAATTAGTCATTTTAAAATCCTTATTTCCCCTTTGGTTTACTTATACAGTGGAGAACAGAACCTAAACACTCAACTTCCTCGAACATTTCGAACTTCCTCCTCGAGCTTTTTCTTGAATTCACGTTTGGCCAAATTTGTCTTCTTCCCATTGATAATCTTATTAATCTGTTCTTCTTGAATCCATTGTGTTGCCATGGACTCTTCAGTGTGGGCGGTATCATCACCAAGATACTATATCCCATGGGATTTTTGACGTCTACATCAGAGTACAGACATGATTTAGGATGTGTATCATCCTCAACTAAACAATGGCAGATGAGACGATGACATGACATCCCTCTGAGGTCGGCAAAATGAGTACCAGCTTACTGGGAACAGGGGCACTGCATCAGCGGCACAGTGGCTCTTCCAGAAACGATTCAATCAGCAGCCGCGGGCTGCACACAAAACACCCAGCAATTCAGTTTATGAGGGGAGCATGTTCATTTAAACTTTAAAGCAAGGCATGGGTTCAACTCACACTGGAAGCCTCATATTCGTGGCACATAATGTTCCTTTCTTTTTAAAAATCTCTCCATGCATGTCTTTGTTTATATTTTGTGTTCGTATATCCATTGTAGAAGGATTTTTTGTATACATAATCGAGGCTCATGGATGAGCTAGTACGAGTACACTGAACGGATCAGGGTACAACAGGACAAAAGGAACAGCTGACGAAGGGGGGAAACACCAACAACAGAGCCGAAGGCCAAGACAGAGGGATGTGGACAAACAATTGGTGCGCGGAGGAATGGGGGGCAGCAGAGAATGCATAGAATGGATAAGATGGATACAGAAGGAAACTCTCAGGAGGGAAAATTGGAAGGAGGAGGGATTGGGGTGGGTGAGAGAATGGGATTGATTAAGGATTACACCGCTAGCCCAAAGTGTATTTTGCTATCACTATGATGGTGTAATCCTTTAACTTTCTGTGCACTGTTCTCCATAAATACTCATATAGTACAGGTATTATCTGAAGAATAATATGCTTGCACCATGTCTTGCACAGTAAGAATATGTCCATTAGCCAATTATTATATGGAAACGCTAATAAAAATTATGAAGGTTGTAACTCGGTAGCAAAAACTCAGTTTGATCTGGATTGATAATTTTGGCAAAATTTTGCCAGGTCCCGGATTTCCTCGGAACTCGGATAACTTTGCATTCCATCACGCGTATGTAAATTGATCGCATGAGGGATGCTTGGCCTCAATCGAAGCTGAAGTGCATGATTATGATTACATTTCCTGCATGCATTGGCTGATATTACAATTATCAGATCAGCCAAAAGTCGAACAGCGGTTCTTAGGCAGCCATTAGGTGAATTTAATGATGAGCGTTGAGCAGTCCAAAACCAGGATATCCTCTAAAATATTTGTACAGGTATCAGCCATGCACATCTGCATTTGGGGAGTTTCTCCCATTCTTCCTTGCAGATTTTCTCAAGCTCTGTCAGGTTGGATGGGGAGTGTCAGTCAACAGCAATTTTCAAGTCTTTCCAACGATTATTATCAATGGGATTCAAGTCTGGGCTTTGGCTGGGCCACTCAAGGACTTTCACATTCTTGTTCTGAAGCCATTCCAGTGTTGCTTTGGCCGTATGTTTGAGGTCATTGTCCTGTTGGGACATAAATCTTGGCCACAGTCTAAAATATTTTGCACTCTGATGCAGGTTCTCCTCAAGGATTTGCCTGTATTTGGCTCCATTCATTGTTCACTCTATCATTACAAGTCTCCCAGTCCATGCTGCTGAAAAGCATTCCCATAGAGTGATGCTGCTACCACCATGCCTCACAGTAGGGATGGTGTTAGACACGTGATGAGCTTTGCTTTGTTCCGTCAGACGTAGCGCTTTGCATTCAAGTCAAAGAGTTCAATTTTTGTCTCATCAGACCACATAATCTTTTGCCTCATGCTCCGAGTCTTTCAGGTGCCTTTTTTTCAAACACCAGGCATGCTGTTATGTGCCTTTTCTCAGGAGAGGCTTCCATCCGGCCACTCTCCCATAAAGCCTAGATTTGTGAAGTGCTGCAGAGACTGTGGTCCTTCCGGCAGGTTCTCCCATCTCAGCCAAGGAACTCTGTAGTTCTGTGAAAGTTGTCATTGTGAAATTTTATGTGAAAACATCATCCGAATGAACCTTGTAACAAGTGTTCAAAGTCGCCTCACTCCACAGTAGTAGTTTTATGCTATCTTTCCTTTTTGTAAAGTTAGGTGTGGCAAGACGCCCTATTGGAAAAGATGCCCCCACTTGATAAGCAGAACTATTTAGGAACGAAGACCCTGTGTTGTGTGAAACTATTTACCCACATTCCAGTACCACTGTCTCAGCTTGACGAGGCTAGTATTGCGTAAATAGGGTTTCATTATTTAGGCGTGAACACTCGTAAATTTTCTCCTGGATAATTTGACTACTGGTATCACTGTATAAACTTGCTTGCCATGGAAATACAACGACAGCACCATCTCCTCTTCCTGTTCAGGCTGGAGTTCCCCAAGGCAGTGTTCTGGGCCCTGTGCTTTTTCTGGTCTTCATCAATGATCTCTCTGACTCTCTTGAAAATCCTCTCTATCTCTTTGCTGATGACTCCACTCTCTGTCGCTCCATTCCTCATCCCTCAGATCGGCAGTCTGCAGCCTCCTCACTCTCTGCAGATCTGGACAAAATCACAGACTGGGCAAACAAGTGGAACATGTCTTTCAATCCTGATAAATCTCACACTCTTACGATGTCTCTCCGAAAAGACCGACTGGACAACCCTCCCATCTACTTTCTGAATAATCCTCTCCAAGAAGTTCTGTCACTCAAGCTTTTGGGTCTCACTATCTGCCATGATCTTTCCTGGGAAAACTACATTTCCAAGCTGGCCTCCAAAGCCAGTCGCCGACTGGGCATCCTCCATCGTGCGAAGTCCTTCCTTGGCACACCTGAGCTCCTCACCACATACAAGGCTTTCATCCGCAGCTCAATGGAGTACTGCTCCCCCCTCTGGGCTAGTGCTCCTGCCTCACACCTAGCTCGTCTTCACGCTGTTGAAACCAAAGCTTTCAGAATTATTGGAATCTCCCGCGATGAAGCTATCTCTGAGGGCCTTTCACTCACTCACCGCAGGCAGGTAGGTGGTCTTTCTGTCTTCTACCGACTCCTCTCCGGCCTTGCACCCCCAGCTCTCTCTGTGCTCTGTCCCCCAAATATTCCTACAGGTCGCACAAGATCTGCCAGCAACCCTCTGATGGTTAAACTGCCGAAATCTCGGCTCTCTGCTCACCTTCACTCTTTCATTCCTCTTTTCTCCCGCCTCTGGAACAAACTCCCTCACTCCCTTCAATCCCACTCGTCCCTCCAGGTCTTTAAAACAGCTGTTCACCACCATCTCTTATCTTACCCCATCCAAAACCTTGATCTGTTCTACCCCCGCTAATTCACCCCAAATCCACCTTGTTTGAAATTCCAACTTCTTTCCTGGAAGTCCTGGCAGTGTCCATATGTTTTATACCTCTCCCACCCCCCCCCCTTCCCATGCCCCCACCCCCCCAAAGCCCTCTCCTTCTCACAGATCTCTTGATGTCTCCATGTCTCTCGGTCCCTGCTCTCAAATGTTGTGTTCGTGTCCTTCCCCGTCTCTCCCCATCTTGTCTACCGCTCCAGATGTTATATGTTTTATGTGTCGGTTTGTCTTTCTGTGTGATTAATGTTCGCTCTTTCACGAGCCTCGATCTTGTATACAACAACAACAACAAAAAAAAATTATGGTCAATCTGTTTCCATTGGTACATGTAATGCACAAATACATGAGTGCTCCACAAACTTGCAAATAACGTTCACATGGGAGCAAAATACTCCCACTAGGATGGGGAAAGTTGCTTAGTACTGGTGGCTTACTCCTGCCTGAGGAGGCGTCTTGACCCTGAGTAATATATTTACTTATGCATACCTGTTATTGATATACACGTATGCCTGCATACCATCTGCTACGACTGTTAAATGATCTCAGTAATCATAAATCAAATAAATCATTCAGGGTCTTGGGGAACATAAAGGGTCTTCAAAGTTCGAAGGAGTCTCAGCAGTCTAAAGTGTCGAAAGGTATATTCCAACAGTACATAATTAATAGACAGGATGCAACCGACGTTCAAACAGTATGTCATTAATAGATATATAGTCACATGCTTTCACCGCCTCACAGATTCATGGACCGTGTTTTTCAGTTTTATATATATTTGAAGAAGAAGAAGACGTTTTAGTTGCAAATATACATATACACATACATAAATAACCATATACGTTTGCTCCATTAAAATAAGGTTATTATTACTACCTCTATAGATGGACGTTCTGTTTTCACTCTCGCCTGTTTGTTTGTCTGTCTGTTTGTAAACAGGATATCTCAAAAAGTTGTTTTTCAGCTGAAATTTGATGGATTCAGCCGGAATTTGGTGGAGAGGTTGGGTATGCGACACGGACGGAATTATTAGATTTTGGTGAAGATCCAAATCCGGATGAGAATTTAATATATTTCTAAATGATTCTTCACCATTGAGTGATAGGGCCAAAACGATATATAGCATGATATTTCAAAAAGTTGGGGACGACGTTTGACAAAAATTGGTGGATAAGTTGGGTAAGTGACAAGAACAAGACGATTACATTTTGGTTCAGGTCGGATCCAAATCAGACCGATCAGTGGATACAAAACGTAAACTGCTCAGCGTGGCAGAGGTATGCGCTCTACCGAGTGCTGTTATAGTTATTGTTGTTATTATTATTACTAGGGCATGCCCGTACTATATATATGCCCGTACTATATATCTATCTAAAATTATATTCCCCCCCTCTATTTACATGAAATGTTTTGGTCCATTCGCAACGCCAAAGCGAACGGCGAACGGCTTGCGAGTACAGTGACAATCCCCCCCCCCTCTATTTACATGAATGGTTTGGTCCATTCGCAACGACCACAGAACCCCCCCCTCTATTTACATGCAATGGTTTGGTCCATTCGCAACGCCAAAGCGAACGGCGAACGGCTAAATCGCCATAGCTCGGTAAGTACTTGTCCGATTAATTTCAAACCTTGAAAAGGCACATCCTCGGGTCCCCAGCAATATACCTGGCAAGTTTCAAGTATATCGGACCGGTAGTTGTCGAGAAATCGTTGTCGCATACATACACACACACATACACACAGAGATTAATGGAATTATAGATAGATTAGTATTATTATTACTAGGGCATGCCCGTACTATATATAAGCTAGGACGTGCCCGTACGTGGGTGCCCGTTCCTTGCCAAAAAAAAAAAAAAAAAAATTTGTGTAGGGGTGTGTGTGTGTAAACATCCTAGGGCGTGCCCGTACGTGGGTGCAAAAAAACATGCGTGCAAACAACAACAACAAAAAAAAACTTTGAAACCACGTGGCAGTAACGACCACAGAACCCCCCCCCCTCTATTTACATGAATGGTTTGGTCCATTCGCAACGACCACAGAACCCCCCCCTCTATTTACATGCAATGGTTTGGTCCATTCGCAACGCCAAAGCGAACGGCGAACGGCTAAATCGCCATAGCTCGGTAAGTACTTGTCCGATTAATATGAAACCTTGAAAAGGCACATCCTCGGGTCCCCAGCAATATACCTGGCAAGTTTAAAGTATATCGGACCCGTGGTTGTCGAGAAACAGCGGTCACAGACAAACAAACAAACGTACAAACGTACAAACGTACAAACGTACAAACAAACACACAGAGATTACTGGAATTATAGATAGATTATGGGCTGAGAGGATGGCCTAACCCGAGAGTATGCACACTCACCTCTGAGCTGTCTAGCCTGGGTTTGAATCCCGACCAGGGCATGGTAATTCATCAATGTGTGTGCTGTCCCTCAGATGGTAGAATTTGTTGGTGGACGTTAAAGATCCCATGGTTTCCTTCTGGAAGAGTAGGCGAGCTATCACCGGCACCTTGAACAAATTTCAAATTCCTGTTGTAATAGAGGGCATTGCATCAGCAGCACAACTGTACCCTCAGCCAATGATGCTACCCCACAGCCTTGTGCTGCACATGAAAGAAGAATGATTATTATGTTATTATCAGAAGTACCCGGCGTTGCCGGGCGGGGGAGGAGGGGGGGAGGGGGAGGGGAGTGGGGGGGGAGGGGAATGGGGGAAAGGGGAGGGGGGGGGAGGAAGTGGTGGGGAGGGGAGCGGAAGTGGTGGGGAGGGGGAGGGAGGGATCTATAGTACAGCAGGCAGCGTGGAGTCTGGCGGCGAGGATGGAACATCACGTGATCGCTCTGAGCGAATCAGCGAGATGCTCTGGCACAGGCTGAGATCAGTGTATAATGTTCCTCGCTGAAATGCGCTAAGTTAAATATGAATAAAAAATATGGATCTCGTCATTGGAGGTCATTTTTAGGTAGGCCATGTCCTTCCCAGGCCCAATGGCCATGTCTATGCCAAAAATCAAGTACGTGAGCCTCTCCGTTTAGGAGTCTAGAGGTAACACACACACACACACACACACACACACACACACACAGTGTTTTATTTATATAGATTAGTAAAAAATATTTACCACAGGTGTGTGCACTCGAAATCTCCAATATTCACCCATTTATGAATACATTTTCAGGAACAATATAGAATCATAGACCAATATTTGGGGATTATCGTCCAATAAAAACCATCATTTTACACCCAAGGGGCAGTTTGCAATTGTTTTTAACGCCATGTTTCAAAGTGAAGTTACAGACACAAATGACTCTCGTTTACAGATTTTTGTCTGGAAAATGTGAATGTTTACACGTCTGTTAAGTTTACACGTCTACGAGGGCAGTCTTTCGCTTAAAATGCAGGGCAAGAGGATTTATTTATTAATTTATCTATCTATCTATCCAGCATTCTAATAAGTCAGGTGCCTTCAATACCATTGCATTTTCGTCTATTCCTATTTTTTGGCCTATATGAGCTGTAGTTACTCATGGTGAAAAATAGGTTTAAGTCAAAAGTGTTGTTTACATCTTACCCCACCTTGTGATTTTGTCCTATCACACTTTTCATGCAATTATATTGTACCTGTTTTACTGAATAGTACGTTTTATGGTACTTTATAGAGTATTTTTCAGTACTGGTCATATTTTTATGAACTATCCTATGGTACTCTTATTGTGTTTTTAGAATAGTATGCTGCCATATACTGTACAATATAATATATGTCATAATGTCATATATATATATATATATAATTGATTGCAGGTGCTTCACAAACAGGATGTTATAATACAAAGTTTGCTGTCCCTCGGATGGATACAAAACTGAGTATCCAGTCTACTTGCCTAAGTTGGTGGACGTGAAAGGTCCTACTGTGTCTTTTCCAAAGAGTCGGTGAGTTATCACCAGTACCCTGAGCAAATCCAAAATTCCTATTCTGACTGCAGCCTGGAAGACACTTAGGCAGACCACCCATTATTGGTTCACGAGTTATCAAACAGAGTGACCACTATATTCGTCATGGGTGTGTGTCTGTAGTATGTCTGTCTGTCTGGCCGCAGCATAACTACCCGATGATATCATCCGATCTTGATGAAACTTGGGTGGGAGGTTGATATCATGATCTAGTTGTGTCCTGCCTAGAGTGGGCGTATTGCGCGCATTGGGGGCGGAGCCACGCCCGAAAAAGATGTCTTTTTAGGGGGTAATCGATTTCAAGCTACATCTTCTCCGAGGGAGTTGGTGGAATCTGACAGGGGTTTCGATATTTGGTTAGGCCAACCAATGTTATGTGTCTAGCCCCACGGAGCTCGATTTTTCATTTTCGCCCCAAGGTCAAGGTCACAAGGTCACGAAAATTAGAAAAGTCTTTTTGATGGTTTTATTACATTGTTCGCTTCCTGATAAGGTGAAATGTCGTACATGATCTTATATTATCACATACATCATGAAATACAAGTTTTCCAACAAATTTCAGAATCTTCGACCTTTGAAGGTCACAAAGGTCAAATTTTCAAAGTTGTCGGAATCAAACCGAATTTTCGGTATTGTGGAGCTAACTAACCTCATAACTGATTATACATTATTTTGTATCTCATTTCAAGGTCAGTAACCTTCGTTTTGACATTTCAAGTTCACAAAGGTCAAATTTTCAAAGTTGTCGGAATCGAACCGAATTTTCAGTATTGTGTAGCTAACTAGTCTCATAACAGATAATATACATTCCTATTTATATATTTTCAATGTCGGTTTTGACCTTTGTCATTGAATACCGTTCGCTCGTGAACCATCGTCGTCTCCTGACTTGTAATCCTTACCATTGGACAGGGAAGGGATAGACATTAGATAGCATTAGAAGGGAAGGGATAGAAGCATTTTCTATTGACATTTTCAGTAGATTAACCTGTGGGGAAGGAAAGAACCTGCAGAAGGGAATGTACAACAAAAGACTTGGGAGGTTGTAGGATTGTAGGAGCTGATGCCATCACATTTAGTTGTACAGGAGGTGATGAGGCCATTTAGTAGCTTCCTCACCTTTTTGAGTATGTACATCATGGTGGTTAATGATCAGAATGTAATGGGGAAGACGAGTAGCGACAGAGAGGAATGGTTTGCACACTCTAGCTTTTCAAAACAAAACTACATTTATATAGAGTTTTAGCACCCAGCCATAAGTGTTGAGCACAAATTGCCTATATGATCAACATCAACATTGTCATATGAATTATTGAAGTACACCTCTCAGGAGGTGAGACCTCTTGATTTGTTACAGTACTGTGTTACACGTGTACGGTAACACATATATTATTTGCCAAAATGGCATCGGAGGTTGGACAGAGACAGTATGCAAAGGGCATTGAAAAAGTAATACAAACTAGAGACACATTAGATTAAAATGTGCAAAAAAGTAAAAGATTTCTATGATAATTTTGTTTTTGTAGGATTGTCCAAGTATTCAAAGTGTTCAAACATACACACACACCATCTACGTTTATTGAGTACTGTTTGTGAAAAAATTGTTTCTGAAAAAAATTAATGTTTCACCATAAATCTTTTAAATTAAATGAACAGCATTATAACTAATTAATTGACATATGTGGGAAAATTACATGCTCAGACCAGGTATCGAACCTCCTGGTCTGGGCATCTAATTTTCCCACATATGTCAATAAATAAATATTTTTAGTTAAAAAGGTACACAAATGATTGATTGTTGTATTTTGAAAAACAAAAATATCTTGGTATATCTTGTACTATTGTGAGTATCTTGTTTGTATAACATTTTTGAACATACCTTGTATTTGGTGTATTGGGATTTGCAATTGTAGGTTGTTCTCTGTCCCCAAATGATCGTGCACATCCTATTTCATCACTTAATAATACACTGCAGTCAAGTTTCAATGAGAATCTAGAAAGTAAATGACGATAACTGAGAAAGTGTTTAAATGTGGTCCTCTTTTTTTCTTTTCCAGCTTTGAAAACGGTTGACATAATGGAGGATGAAGTCGATTTTGGGTATGACAGTTATCTTTTAAATCCTACTTTCACATTTGGGTTCCTCACCTTTTGAAGTATGGAATTCATGGAAGATTGGTAGGTTGTGGGGATTGACCATCCCAATTAACACCTTCGATCTCTAATTACCAAATTGTTATCTCATGCCAAGTCCACACATCTACAAGGGGAAAAGGTTGTGGAGGGAGGGGGAGGGCAGGGGGAATTATATATATACACTACCGGTCAAACGTTTTAGAACGCCTCAATTTTTCCAGATTTATTGAAATTTATGCAGTTTAATGTCTCAATGTACTCTGAAATTAAGCATAGAACAAATAAACAATTGGAGATAAAGAAAAAATCATAGAATCATTTTGTTTAACAAAATTATAATTTAAATTTTTGACTCAGCAAAGTAGCCACTTTTTGCAGATATAACCGCCGAACACACTCGTGGCATTCTTTCGACAATGGGAATCAAATATTGTTCGGGAAGTTCTTCCCAACACTGTTGCAGGAGTTCCCACAAATGTGTTGGACTTGTAGGTTGCTTTGCTTTCACCCTTCTGGCCAGTTCATCCCAAACCAGCTCGATGGGGTTTCAAGTCTGGAGACTGTGCTGGCCATTCCATGATTTGAAGCCTACCGTCTTGTTATTTTCCTCGAAGGTAGTTTTGACATAGCCTGGAGGTGTGTTTAGGGTCATTATCTTGCTGTTGGATGAACCCCTGACCAACTAGGCATATACCAGAGGGTATTGCATGGCGCTGAAAAAGGCTGTGGTCGCCCTTTTGGTTCAGGGTGCCAGTCACTCTGTGCAAGTCGCCGACTCTGGATCCAGCAAAAGAGCCCCAGACCATCACGCTTCCTCCTCCATGTTTGACAGTTGGTGTCACACACTGAGAAACCATCCTTTCGCCTACTTGATGGCGTACAATAACCCTGCGTGATGAACCAAATATTTCAAATTTTGATTCATCGGTCCATAAGACCTTCTTCCAGTCTTCAGAAGTCCACTGGCGGTGCTTCGTGGCCCAGGCAAGCCTCTTTTTCTTATTTTGCCATCTTAGCAATGGCTTTCTTACTGCCACTTGACCTGTCAAACCTGCAGCTCGAAGTCTTCTCTTCACAGTTGAAACTGAGACTTGCTTACTTCGACAAGTGTTAAGCTGTGCTTGAAGCTGTTGTCCTGTGAGCCACCTATCACGGAAGCTGTTGACTCTCAGAAACTCGTCTTCTGATTCTGTTGTGGCTTTGGGTCTGCCAGACCTCTTCCTGTCAGAGTTTCCTTCAGTTTCCAAGTGCCTTTTGATGGTGTAGGAAACTGTACTCACTGACACTTTGGCTTTCTTTGCAATTTATTTGCAATGATTCTATGATTTCTTCTTTATCTCCAATTGTTTATTTGTTCTATGCTTAATTTCAGAGTACATTGAGACATTAAACTGCGTAAATTTCCAAAAAAACTGGATAAATTAAGGTGTTCTAAAACTTTTGACCGGTCGTGTATGTATTTAGAATTGGTGTAATTACATGAATACTAAAATGTATAAATATATACAGACTTGGCATTTAATATGGAATATTTTTTTTGTGGGGGTGAACTTACTTTTCAAGATGTCTTAGAACCAAAAGTTCATTGGAATTATGTTGAAATTATTCTAGATCTTGTTAATGTGACCTTTAAAAGAAACAAAAAGCACATTTGACATTTCGAAACAAATAAATTGATCCTTGAAAGTGATGTAAACTGATAGCGAACTCAATTCATGGACAGTACTGTGTTAAACTTCTGTACGTTTTCCAGAAGTATCTCTTTATTGTGCACATTAGCCAAAATTTTTTTTAACAAAAACAAAAGTTCAATTACGACTGGGATTACGGACAGTAAAATTACAGTTCAGTACTTTGTGTAACCCCCACGAGCATTCAGGAGAGCACGTACACATTGAGGCATGCTGTTCACGAGATTTGCCAAGGTTTGGACAGGAATCGCTTGCCATGCAGTGACAATAGCCTGCTGCAATTCACGCACAGAGGTCGGCTGCTGGTCCAAGTGGTCGATTTGATGCGTTAATTCTGCCCACAAGTTCTCTATCGGATTCATATCCGGGGACATGGCAGGCCACTCCATATGCTCTACACCACGGTCAGCAAGAAAGTGTTGGATCATGCGAGCACGATGAGGCCGTGCATTGTCATCTTGAAAGACAAAGTTTCCGCGAAAGGCTGCACGAGCAAATGGAAGCAATGTTTCTTCCAGATTGGCCCTGTACTTGAACTGGTTCAGGTTTCCATTCAGAACAACCAGGTCAGTTGTGCCCCCTGCATGAAAAGCAGCCCAAACGGTCATCCCACCACCTCCAGCTTGGACTCTTGGCACTATACAATCTTTGTTGTTGGCTTCATGCACTTGTCTGCGCACTCGGACGCGTCCATCTTGACGATAGACCAGAAATCTGAACTCGTCACTGAAGATCACATGATTCCAGTGTCCTGGCTGCCATTGAGGGTGCTTTCTAGCCCACTGCAATCGGCGCTGGCGGTGTTGTCTGGTCAGGCGTGGCTTTCTCAGGGGACGCATGGCACGATAGCCTGCTTGAACCAGTCGTTGGTTGACTAGCCTTCTGGATACAGTCACATTTGTCAGTTGCTGCCACTCAGCCCTAAGCCGAATAGCTGACTTGGTACGGCCATTGCGGACTAACCGGTGCAGCTGGTGATCATCCCGCCTTGTGGTTCTGTGGGGACGTCCTGGCCTCGGTATTGGAGTAGGGACACCCTTCTGAGCATTTCGTTTCAGGATCTTTGACACCTGACCTTGAGTGATGCCATACTGCCGAGCAATAGCACGCTCTTTCATGCCGTAATTTCGTAAAGCCACCACTCCATGACAAACAGCATTGTCGAGTTGACGGACCATCTCCAGAGGAAGCGGCAATAACTTTTGGAGACGTGCAGCAGTTGTTTTCCACTAATACAGAATGCAACAACCCTTGTATACCCCACTGTGAAGCCAATCGTCAAATGCACCTGTCCGTACATTTTGCCATGCCACCTGTGATGTAATCCTGTTGTTGACTTCTTGCTGTGACAGACAATCAGTGACATGGTTGTTTTAACAAATAAATCACCAAAGTGTAAAAGAAACTCACCAGATTGATATACTGAGTTAAGAAAGTAAACCCAAGTCAAGAAAAAAAAATATTCCATATTAAATGCCAAGTCTGTACATATTTCTATATGCAAATATATATTAGCAAAACTACCCGGCGTTGCCCGGTAACAATGAGTCGCTTCCTGACGGGAATATAATATAAGCAATCTGGGTCCACCATTGAGAGCGAATTTTAAAAATAGATCTCAGGTACAGTGGACTCTGATGCAGTGGCGTCACACCATATCCCATGGAAGGTACACTCACAAACTGTTGACGAAGTACCAGGCTATGCTTGTGCAATTTAATAAACCATTCGTGTAAGACAATGACATTATTTTGCTCCTTCAGCTGACAGTTTCATTTGGTTTCGTTCAGGTTCAGTAACACACACACACACACACACACACACACACACACACACACACACACACACACACACACACACACACACACAGTAACACACACACAGTAACACACACACAGTAACACACACACAGTAATACACACAGAAACACACACACACAAAGTAACACACACACACACACAGTAAGACACACACAGTAACACACACAGTAACACACACACGCACACAGTAAGATGCACACAGTAACACACACACACACACAGTAACATATACACACACAGTAACATATACACACACACAGTAACATATACACACACACCGTAACACACACACACACACACACACACACACAGTAACACACACACACACACACTAACATATACACACACACACACTAACATATACACACACATAGTCACACACACACATAGTAACACACACACATATTAACACACACACACACACACACACACACACACACACACACACACACACACACATAGTAACATGCTGATATATATATATATAGTGGCCACAAAGTCCCTATGCACGCAGTTAGAATGTATCTGTATGCAACCCCTCCATTCGCCGCATAAATTTGAATTTTTCTCCATGTTGTTCTGGGCATCATCTTCCATGTTGCGGGTGGGAAGTAATAAAAGCAGCCCCTGACAGCTGTTTTGAGGCCTTCAACTGTTGTTTAGGTGGAGATGAGAAATTTCCTCTTTCACAATGCCCCAAAGTCCTGACTTCGAGGAGGCCACACTATCTCAGATCCACGTCCAATCCATCGTCCACTGAATTTGTCATCGAGATATTCTCTAACTGCGAGAGCATAATGTGCTGGTGCACTTTATTGTTGCAGGATAGCTATTTCCTCAAGACCCCTCTCACGCAGTTGTGGAACAAATCACGTCTGAAGCATGTTCAAATAAGCAGTGTGATTGACACTTGTGTCGAAAAAATATGGCGCTATGAAGTGATCTTTGAAATTGCTGCTCACATCATGACATGAGGATGCTGTTCAATTTCCTCATAAAAATTAGGATCTTCTTTGCACCATAAGTAAACATTCCTGGATTGATTGCTGCGGTAAATAGCACACACATCCGAAAAAAAATATGCTTCGTCTTGATTTAATGGTGGGGAATCGCTGCAGAAGAGCCTTGCTCTAAATAAAGTCAAATCAAGGACACTCCCTGTTGAAAAAGCCTTCTTCTCCCATGCCCGCATGGTGTCAGGCGTAGGAGCTGGCTTATCGAACCTTTGCGAAAATCTCGTCCTTATGTCTTCAAAACTTGCTCCTTATCGCGCACAGTCATGAACCCAAACACAAGTAATCAGTTTCTCTTATATCGTGTACTCACTGGTGTCCGTCATGCTGAAGCCGTACCTGGAAAACAAATAAGTAACAGAGAACACACCATTACTGAATCCGTAACAGAGGCATAGGGACTTTATGGCCACTCTGTACATATATATGATCCAGTGTCTGTGTCAATGTTGCATCTCCCAAAGCACTGGTCTATTAAAGTTCAGTATGACACCATATAAATTGATAAGGATTCAGGCAATGCAGGGTAAGAAAATGTTGATTGTTGAACCTTTCAAATAATCATTTAATTTTTTTTGATGCTCTTACTGTCCAGAAAATTACATTTGTAAAATTTTGAGCATGTTCCTATATATTTCAAAAATAATCACTTCTAGAGTTCCTTCCAATCAGGCTCGTGTTTCATTGTGATTGTTTGCAGAACGGCAAACTTAAATCCTGTGCTGGAGTACAACATGAAGCATGCACGCCGTGGGATTGCTTTGATCTTTAACCATGAGCACTTCATGTGGCAATTGCGACTTACTCAGCGACGAGGAACAGCAGCTGATGGCAATAACTTGCAGAAATGGTGAGACCTTTTGATTTTTAAAAAGATTTAAACTGAAAATGACTTCAAAATAATAATGAGTATTTAACTAAGAGTATTATTGAAATGAAAGAAAACTTGCTGGATGGCAGAATGAAATGGATATTGTCATGTGCAAGCTGAATATTGTGTTAATTGACAAAATTGACTTTCAATGAAAGTGTTGTTTTTTTTTTCTACATGATTATGGTTCCTAGAAGAGCAATTTGTGACGAATAGGTGAGCTATCGCCGGCACTATGGCCAAATTCCAAATTCTTGCTCTAAACTTTATGTGTTACTAGCTGAATAGGGGGTATTGGGGGGGGGGGCAAAGGAGGGGGGGGGGCAGGTGGGGAAAGGCAAAGGAAGGGAGTGATGGGAGTGGAAGGGGTAGGGGAGAGATATACTACATATACATCTTTTTCTGGGGGGGGGGGGGGGGTGAGGGGGGGGGTGAGCTTTGACAGACCCCTCGGTTTTTGGGGGAGAGTGGTGGAAGAGAAAGAGGAAAAACTTACCCGTGTGAAGAGTGTTTTAACCTCAGTGTTGCCCAGGTAAAAAAGGAAATTGTAATACCCTCTGCCACTAACACCAGGTGGTGCTACACAGTACACATTTAAATAGAGAACGTACGCCCCTTCCCCAGCCCCCCACACCCTTGCATGAGGGCATGGCCACATAGCCTATGTTATCCCCTACACAAAGTTGTATTTGTACCTTGAGTAAAGTATTATATACAACATAATATTATATATTATATATTGTAAATTTATTATTTATTATATTAAAAAAATATTGTATTATAATTATTAAATATATTGCATTATATTGTGTAAAATTTTTTTTATATATATATTATTTTCATTAGCATTATATATTGTAGTTTGAGTAAAGTATTATTATTATAAGTAAAGTAGTGAGCGTTTATAGCTGGAGTACCCGGCATTGCTAAAGCAAAAAAGAAACATTAACATACACTACCGATCAAAAGTTTTAGAACGCCTCAATTTTTCCAGTTTATATTGAAATTTACGCAGTTTAATGTCTCAATGTACTCTGAAATTAAGCACAGAACAAATAAACAATTGGAGATAAAAAAAAGAAATCATAGAATCATTTTGTTTAACAAAATTTAATAAAAATTTTTGACTCAGCAAAGTAGCCACCTTTTGCAGATATAACCGCCGAACACACTCGTGGCATTCTTTCCACAATGGAAATCAAATATTGTTCGGGAAGTTCTTCCCAACACTGTTGCAGAAGTTCCCACAAATGCGTTGCACTTGTAGGTTGCTTTGCTTTCACCCTTCTGTCCAGTTCAGCCCAAGCCAGCTCGATGGGGTTTAAGTCTGGAGACTGTGCTGGCCATTCCATGATTTGAAGCCTACCGTCTTGTTCTTTTCCTCGAAGGTAGTTTTGACATAACCTGGTGGTGTGTTTAGGGTCATTATCTTGCTGTAGGATGAACCCCCTGACCAACTAGGCGTATACCAGAGGGTATTGCATGGCGCTGCAAAATGCTGTGGTAGCCCTTTTGGTTCAGGGTGCCAGTCACTCTGTGGAAGTCGCCGACTCTGGATCCAGCAAAAGAGCCCCAGACCATCACGCTTCCTCCTTCATGTTTGACAGTTGGTGTCACACACTGAGGAACCATCCTTTCACCGACTCGATGGCGTACAAAAACCCTGCGTGATGAACCAAAGATTTCAAATTTTGATTCTTCGGTCCATAAGACCTTCTTCCAGTCTTCAGTAGTACACTGGCGGTGCTTCATGGCCCAGGCAAGCCTCTTTTTCTTATTTTGCCATCTTAGCAATGGCTTTCTTACTGCCACTCGACCTGTCAAACCTGCAGCTCGAAGTCTTCTCTTCACAGTTGAAACTGAGACTTGCTTACTTCCACCAGTGTTAAGCTGTGCTTGAAGCTGTTGTCCTGTGAGCCACCTATCACGCAAGCTATTGACTCTCAGAAACTTGTCTTCTGATTCTGTTGTGGCTTTGGGTCTGCCAGACCTCTTCCTGTCAGAGTTTCCTCCAGTTTCCAATATACTACTTCCTGCAGTGTAATATTGTCCAAATAATGCTTCAGAGGGTGTAATGACAGTCTGTTCCAATACTGCTTTTATACAGACAGTGAGTTTGTAATCAAGTAATCGGCAGAGGTTGGGATACCTGTAGGAATTGTTTGCATCAACTTTCAATGCTTAGTTTACATACATTGCTGCAGAACAGCTGTAAGTTGTTAACCCATTACATCCTGTGTAATGAATGTAATTAACCTGAAGAAGGCCTTTTTTTTTTTTTACAATATAACTGTAATTTACATTATTTTCCCGTTTTTGCAAACCTAAAGTTTTTTTCTAACCTAGAGCAGTTTACTGCTTACCTTTGTACCATTTCAGGTCATTCGCTGGACATTAAACTGCGTAAATTAAAAAAAAAAAATGGAAAAATTGAGGTGTTCTAAAACTTTTGACCGGTAGTGTATTTGAAATGAGGGCAAATATAATGGAAAAGCAATTACATCCAAATCAGAATCCATCACAAATGTCAAATCATCATTTTAACTTTTCATTGAATATATGCTGGTGAATGTGCCATTGATCACGTTTCTGAGTTAAGTTTGATGATGTTCAGGAAGAAGACTTACCACCAACTTTAACAGCTTCCGGAATTGTTTGATTGAATCTGAATTGTTTGATTTATTTGTGTTCAAATATCTGGTAATTGTTTTGTATTTATTTATGCATATGTGTACTTGTATATAACCGTCATAAATCAAAAAGTTTTCGGCACTAAAGAGCAAATTTTTTTTCTCTTTGGTTTTTTTGGTCTAAAACACTCCCTGGCACTCACTGACAAACCCCTGAAAGTTTGACGAAGATCCTTTCAGCCATCTCTGAGAAAAATGACGACACAGACACACACACACACACGGCTCTTATAGTATAGATTGTCTCAGTGTTGCTACTGTGCCCATAGCAAATGATGTACCCACAGCCATCTGTTGCCTATGAATGAAGAAGAGTAGGAGAGTTGGGTTATTTGGGGTATTCAAGATTGTGGGTGAGGAAGGAGGATGACATCAGATGGTGCTGTACCACCTGCTTAAAGCCCTGGAGAGAAGAATGGGATAGCACAGCCTCTTGAAAGCAGTTCTAAATACAAGAGAACTGAGGAGCAAAAGACTTGAGGTGTGCAGCTATCCAGCATTTGGAAGTGTAACCAGGAAGGCATTACTGGGGGGAAAAAGGGGATAGCCTTGAGGTGTGTGTGGAGAGAGAGAGAGAGAGAGAGAGAGAGAGAGAGAGAGAGAGAGAGAGAGAGAGAGAGAGAGAGAGAGAGAGAGAGAGAGAGAGAGAGATAGAGATAGAGATAGAGATAGATAGGCAGTTAAAATATAATCATGGAGTCCTGCCTGGGATGTGAGAGCTGCAGACGTTGTGCTTTTTTAGTCTCTTATTATTCCAATAATTTTGAGAGCCTTTGATTCCATAGAATCCAGGAGAGACAGATGTGATATCGTTTAAATGTACTTCATTATTGTCTCAAGATCTCTGGTAAGACAAGTTGTATCCATTAAAGCTTTTTTCATTTACGTGGATGTTCAAATGTGTTCCTCTCATTCTGGGTAATTGTCAGCTTACTGTTAATCCCTGTCTTGAAATGCAATTTCCATACCTTAATTTTTTTTATGTGTAGTGGGTCTGTAGAGGGGTATACTATTATGAGTAATCGAGGGGTGTTTCATTAAGAGTATTTCTTTCAAGTGATTCTCAATTATGCAGAGTGGTCCAAAAGTCCTGCCCCACTGGGTAATGAGAGGATATACTGTAATTCCAGGGTTTTTTGTTTTCTTTTTGGCTGCGACAACACAGGAGTCATGCAAGGCATTACATTTTGCAAATGGCAGAACTAGAACATGCAACAGTGTGCACTCCCCCAAGAAAAAGTGAAATCTGCTCTCTTACATGTTCAGGGCCTCAGTCAGAAGGAGGCAGCAGTGGCATATCTGCTTCCAAGGAGCCAAGTTTGAAAATTTATTTTAACTACACACTGTCAATTGTCTATTGAATTGGTATGTTATTATCATTTGTTCCTGAAAATGGTGAAAAATAAATGATTAAACCCGTAAACGAATTACTTTTAATATTCGAAAATATTTTTACCTTCCCCAATGGGGCAGGTACTTTGGCACGCCACTGTTTTCCTTCCTTGGGAGGAAGCTTAAAGGTGACCGAGGTTCAATCACATGATTGCCAGTCTTTGTTTACACTGCGTTCAACCAGTAAATCGGCATTCATCCCGGATGTGTTGATAGGAGTGACTCAAAACGAGTGAGCATTGACTCACCACAACTTATACGCATTTGTGGTGGAAAGCTCACCACTTGCCACCACGGGAGACTGTAGATGCACAGAATCCAGAGTATGATGCACATGTGGTATTAGCTTAGTGGTATTATCGAACATTTGATACGCACTGAAACCAAATATAAACCACCACATAGTCCCAGTTGGAAAATATAAAGGAACCAATTTAATAAGAGATAGCCAAGCAATGATGTCCATTGAATCCGAATCCAAACAGTCAAATCCGTACATAACTTTTTGAAATATCGTGCTATATATCGGTTTTAGCCGTATCACTTAATGGGGAAGAATTACTGTACTGTACTTCAAAAAAAAAACTCCGATCCGGATCCGGATTTGAATCTTCACCAAACTTGAATCAATTCTTCCTTGCCACACACCCAATCTGTCCACCAAATTTTGTCCGAATCCGCCCACAACTTTTTGAGAAATCCTGTTCACAAACAGACAGACAGACAGACAGGGGTGAAACCATAACCTCCATCCACCTTCGGTAGCAGAGGTAATAAATACTCCTAAACTCAAGCATAAAGAAAACCTTATGTACACTCCATGATGTTTTTGGGAAAAGATGAATTGTACCATAATGCATTATTTCTGTTTAATTACAATAACTTTTCAGATCCTTTAGAGTTTAGCCACATATTTATTGAACAAATGCATGAAAAAAAAAAACAAAAAAAAATAGAACGCCAATCAGAAGAGCGCATACTCCTGCCGTGGGTCAAGTTGGAATAGTACGATTTCACAAAAGTTTGAGGGAGTAGTTCAGTGACAAGACAAGACAAGACAACACAAGACAGACACTGCACAGATATATATATATATATATATATATATATATATATATATATATATATATATATATATATATATATATATATATATAATATAGAAGATAATGTTTAAAAAAAACAAGGCAATTTAACTTACATTTTCGGATTCAGCGTTCAATTCTATATAGGTGAGTGTATTTTGAGGCATGTGTGACTGCAAATAAAATTGTAAGCCAGGAAAACGTTCGTCTCATTCCTTAGGGATACAACATGTAAAACTGGCTCAAACGTCAAAACAAAACTCGCTCATTTTAAGTCGTCGAGGAAGAATCCCGTGCACATGCTTGTCACACTTATAACTAACCTAAGTCTTTATACGTTCATCAAATACTGACACCGCGATTGACATTCGCTGAGGTAAATGTTGATATATTTTCTGAGGTTAAAAAAAAAAAAGTTTTAAAGCATTATACGTATCAAACGATACATTTTATGAAACGGAGAATCCTAATACACACTTTGGTGGTTTTAAAATGACAGAATATGTCTTTATTAGAAAAAAAAATGAACATTCAAGACTACGCTGCTAAAAAAATACACTGCTCTAAGGCATAACCACGAGTTTAAACTACATTTACAACAAATATGAAAACTATTTTCATATCACAATGTTAAATATAGAATATGTAGAAGATAATGTTAAAAAAAAATGAGCCCTATCTTCGAATGGTAAAAAAATCCTTCAAAAAATTCCTGGATCCGGAATAATATCCTGAGCTTCATCAAAAACTAATCAGTTCTTCCTTATCCCAAGGGCAATCATCCCACCAACTTTCATCCAAATCCGTTTAGAACTTTTCCAGATATCTTGTTCACAAACACACGAACATACACACGCACACACACATACACGGACGGACACGATCGAATGCATTACTCCCTAGCGGGAGTAATAATTATGTCTATTGGTAAATTCATGTCACTGCTTTTACAAAGTACTATATTTGCAATGGCAATCTGCTACCTGTCTTGACTTGCATTAAAGCTGCACGAATGCCTGTATTGTTTGTTTTCTTTTTCACATCATGTTATGAAGCGTCCAAAGTTAAGAATTTGATCAAATAATTGTTTTTGATTCTTCTAAAAATTTCCAATACTGTACCTATTTTTTGCATACCAAGTGAGCATGAACATTGTTTGGATATTGCGATGCAGATTGTTGATGCACTTTGTTGCAGGCTCACGTATCTGGGTTTGGAGGTGATGCTACACAACGACAAAACGGTCTCTGAACTTAGGGAGCTCATTGCCCAAGGTGATAACAATTTTTTCTCTCATAACCAAAAAGCTTTTAAAATGTGCCCATAAAGTTGTGTTGATGTTTTACATCTAAATATGTTTCTGGTGGTTGATTTTATGTTTGAAAAACTTTTAAAATAGCTTTAAAGTATACTTTCTGGTGGATATGTTTGTCCTTCCCAGCGGCGTCAGCTGATCATTCCGATGCAGACTGCTTCGTCTGTGTCGTGATGACGCATGGTGAACCAGGAAAACTTTTTGCTCGTGATGGGGCCATTGAAATGGAAGAACTTCTGGCACCCTTCCGTGGAAATGTATGCAAAACACTAGCTGGCAAACCAAAGATCTTCATTATTCAGGTGACTATGTAAATGAATGAATGTGTTGTAATGTAGTGTTGCAATAGAGAAAATAATGTTTTAATGCAGTTGTTGGTTTGAGAGGGTCGGGATGCAATCAAGCAAAATATGATTCAGAGGTTCATGTCCAAAATAACTCTACTCAGAATGGGGTTGGCCTACTGTTGGTTGGGGTCATATCAACAATTTTTTAGTATCGCTGTTCAGCCAAAAGAGATAGTGGCACAGAAGGCCAACTTCCTTCATTCCTACATTTATGACTTCCTCTACTCACAATGTCAATATGTTGCCATCGATGGAACCCTCTCCTCCATTCTCCCTTTGGAGGCTGGAGTTTCCCAAGGCAATGTTTTCGGTCCAGTCTTGTTCCTGATATATATTACAAACAGCAGCTTTGTTTCTCTCTGTTGATCTGGAAGTCATTAGAATCTGGTCTGATAAATGGAGCATGGCCTTCAATCCTGGTAAATCTCAGTCACCCTATTGCTCTGCAATGATCTTGATAATGTTCTGTCTCAGCTAGCTTTAAATGCTAATGATTCCTCACTTCACTGTACATCTGCTGATTCACCCAATACCACTCATAATGAGGTTGGAGTTTCACTGGACAATGATTTGAAGAATGTGTTGAAGTGGGGGCACGACTGGCTGGTAACCATCAACGCAAAGAAAACTAAACTGTTGTCCATATCTCGTTCTAGAAATAGGTCTTTCCTTTCTGTGCACTTGGGGTCTTCAACCTTAACAGAATTATTGGAGCTTCATCTTCTTGGTCTGGACATCTCCTCCAACATCCGTTGGGATAAGTACATTTCTGGTATCGCTCAGAGTGCTTCCAAGCGAGTTGGTTGTCTTTATCGATCCAGAGGTATTTACCTCCTGAGGCTGTTTTGTACCTGTATAAGACAACTATACTTCCCCTCATGGAGTACTGTTGTCACATTTGGGCTGTAGCACCAGCCTGCCACTTATCTTTACTTGATAGGCTCCAGAAACGCATGGTCAACCTGATTGGTGTGGCCATGGGTTCAACTCTTCAACCACTCTCTCACCGTAGGTCAGTTGCTACTCTTGGTTTGTTCTACAGATATTTTCAATTCAAATATTTTGTTGGACTTTCTAACTTGTTTCCTCCAATACGAGTGTTTGGACACAAGACTCGTTTTGCCATCTCTGCTCACCCATACAATATAGCCGATCCAAAGTGCAGAACGAAAGGCTATACAGATAGTTTTATCCCTCATGTTGTCTCTCTGGAATTCACTACCTCTAACGTGCCTCCAATTAAAATATGATCTACTCAGATTCAAGAGGAATGTCAATTCCTACTTCCTACATCTTATAGGTTTAATCGTATTTTATCTGACTTCTGCTACTTCCTGTGTCTTAGATGTTTTCTAGTTATTTTTAAAATTTATTTATTTATTTTGTTTTGCTTTATCCTTATCTTTATCTAACCTTCCCATAGCCCCTTACCTTGAGTGGCTCGAGGCCTTGTTTGGGGCGATTTCCATAAAACAAACAAAAAAATTGTCATCAAACTAATCTACCCATTTCCCTGGGCATCCAATGGAAGCAGGTCAGTCTCTTGAACCTCTAGGCCTCACCATAAGCCATGGCATTTCCTTGTAAAGCTGGCCACATAGCAAAGCTGGCTTCCAAAGCCAGCCGCAGTTGAACCTCTAGGCCTCACCATCAGCCATGGCATTTCCTGGTGAAGCTGGCCACATAGCAAAGCTGGCCACATAGCAAAGCTGGCTTCCAAAGCCAGCCGCAGTTGAACCTCTAGGCCTCACCATCAGCCATGACATTTCCTGGTAAAGCTGGCCACATAGCAAAGCTGGCGACATAGCAAAGGTGGCTTCCAAAGCCAGCCGCAGTTGAACCTCTGGGCCTCACCATCAGCCATGACATTTCCTGGTAAAGCTGGCCACATAGCAAAGCTGGCCACATAGCAAAGCTGGCTTGCAAAGCCAGCCGCAGACTGGGCATCCTCCATCAATGTAAATATTTCCATGCAATTTCCAAGCTACTCACAGTCTAAAAGGCATTTGTCCTTAGATCAATGGAGTGCGTCTCTCTGCTATGGGCTGGCAATCCAGAATCGCATATCTCCTGGATTCTGTGGAAGATTTAGCTCTCAAAATTATTGGAATTCCCCGTGCTGGGGCTGGAGCACAAGGTCTGTTGCTGTCACATCGTAGGCAGTCGACGATCTCTCTGTTTACTACCGTGCATTCTTCACAACATTTAGTCAGGTTCACTATGTCAATAAATTATATTTCGTTCAAAATCATGGTAGATTAGCAAACCTATACATTTTTGGAAAGGTTATAGCATAAAGAAACTAAAAATCAATGTTTACATTTGGAGAGATACCTGTATGGCGGCCATTTTGGATTTTCAAAATGGCCACTGTAAAATACATATTTTGTTCTATTTCTGCCTCTAATTACCCGAAAAACTTTTAAAAATATACTAAACCTATATTTTCAGGGACAAGGAATCCAATGAAAGTATCAAATTAGTGCTATGGGGAATGGTAAGACACGAATCAAAGGTTTTGAATTGCAAAATACTGTCTTTATATTCGCGATAAGTTGCATAATCAAATACATGTTATCATTTTGTACAGGCAGTTATAATAACATCAAAATGTGTCACAATAATTCATATCACCAAACATACACAGGCAGTCAGCAAAATCATATATACACATGCAGTCAGTATAACTTCACAGCTACACAGGCAGTCAATGACAAAATATACACAGGCAGTCAATGGCATCAAACATACACGATTACAGAATATGCCATTTAGAGTTCGTCATCACTGTCCTGTGTGTCGTATCCGACAATACAGTCCGCATCGTTTTCACAGTCCGTTCCACACAAGCAAAGGTCGGTCAAATTGATTGGCAAATCGAATTGGTCGAATGGTCGATCGAATCGAATTCGATGAATCGAATCGAATCGATCGAATTGGTCGAATGGTCGATCGAAGCGATTGGTCGAATGGTCGAATTGGTCGAATCGAATTGGTCGGAATTGGCAAATGTAAACATTGATTTTCAGATTTTCCATGTAATAACGTTTCCAAAAATGTATAGGTTTGCTAATCTACCATGATTTTGAACGAAAAAACATAGTGAACCTGACTAATTGCTCAATTCTTTTTTTCTCAATCTTCTCCCATCTGTGGAACCACCTTCCAGAGACTGTTCTGTCTCCCTCTTACCTCTAGGAATTCAAGACAGCAGTGCTCCACCATATATAGTCACAGCAAAATTTTGACCCATGATTTTTATTACCCCCATTAACTTTTCCTTATCCAACCATTTTACTTGCTAGTTTCATTCCCCCTCTCTCTCCTTCTTTCCTTTTCATTCATCTTATTGATGTTTGCCCCACTGTCAGTTCTACATTGCTCTTCCATGAGCCTCTTTTCTATGAAGAAAAATAAAGAAATGACGTTAAATATCCCACGGTGTCTTTCGTGAAGAGTAGGCGAGTTATTGCCGACACCCTGAACAAATTCCACATTCCTGCCATAATGTTCAGGGACACTGCATCAGTGGCACAACCACATCCCTTAGAAAATGGTGCACACATGCAGGCAGAACTCGTAATAAACTCCAGGTATAGTATGAGGATGACAGGCATCATACCACCCTCCCCAAAAAATAAAGGAATTGAAAGGAATTTTTTGTCAGAAAAATAAAGGAATTTACATGGATTTCTGAGAAAAATAAAGGAATTTAAAGGAATTTACATGGATTTCTGAGAAAAATAAAGGAATTTAAAGGAATTTACATGGATTTCTGAGAAAAATAAAGGAATTTAAAGGAATTTACATGGATTTCTGAGAAAAATAAAGGAATTTAAAGGAATTTACATGGATTTCTGAGAAAAATAAAGGAATTTAAAGGAATTTACATGGATTTCTGGGAAAAATAAAGGAATTTACATGGATTTCTGAGAAAAATAAAGGAATTTAAAGGAATTTACATGGATTTCTGAGAAAAATAAAGGAAATCCTTCACATTGGAAAATCTTAAGGAAGCCTTCCAGCAGAGGCACAATTGCCAGGATGAAGTGCACTTGTACCAGAGTATTCTTGTCCTTCAGCTTTCTTTCAATGCGGGTGTACGTAGGCCCTTCACTACATTTCTTGTCATTGGCAGGGACTTCAATCAAGATGTACTTAGTCAAAACCTCCCACTGGTCTAGGATTCCCTGGTCCAAGTGTCAACCACCGTACTGGTACATGCCTTAGCATGCCTTGAATATGGGTGCCCAGTTCTTCCTGCAACAGTTGCAGGTCTTCCTTGCGGGCATCTGATGCCTTGAAGTAGTAAAACAGATCTACCGCAAGTTCTTCTGCCTCATGACCATAGACTTTTAGAGCATATCCAAATGCATTGTGTACGACATGCAGACTGCATGTGCCAACGTCTACCAGCTGTGGGAGTTTGGCCTCGGAGAGATGCTGGTTGATCTTGTTGGTAATGCTCTTATTGACGTTTGGTCCATCACATCTAAGAGCCTGTAGCTTGGATCGCGGTATTTGATGTTCGGCTAGTGTGTCCAAAATTAGCTTTACCATTGTGTCTGCAGGGGTGTGCCCCAGCATGGATGACTTCAGATATCGGACTTATAACTTCAGATATCGATTAACTTCAGATTCAGATATCGGACTTCAGATTCCGTCATTCTCTGATGTTCATCCGATGAACAAATGCCTTATAACTCTTCTGAACCTCCTTCCCCTTTTCGTTCCATTCATCTCACATTCGTCTTGCTTCCCTTTTCTCTCTTATCCTTCCTCCTTGTGCATAACTCGACAAATGTACTAAACATAAGGAACACTCATTTTTATCCCATGTAATTTTGATTGTGTTACTGAAACAGCTGAAAAGGAGTAATAACTTTGCTGTGTGGTGTGACTGCAATTTTAGAGATTGGGAGCTGACCAATAACTCATTCTTTGAGATGGGGAATAATTGTTGCCAATAAAAAGGAGAAGATAAGCTCTACATCATAGAAATGTAGCACTTTTGATGGTCATCAAGTTTTCCTCTGGACACGTACCTCACCTTTAGGCTTGCCGTGGTGAAAAGCATGATGTGCCTGTGGCTGTTGATGAGGTTGATTCTACGGACATGCCAAACAACGTGGAGATCGATTATGGAATTCGCACTTTCATTCCTTCGGCAGCTGACTTCCTCATGTGTTACTCTGTAGCTGAAGGTAGAGTCATTGTTCTATAACTTTTTTAAATACTGAAATGGTAGCTATGTGTTGCGAGGGAAAAAAATGTGACGAGGAGACAATAATTCGGATATATTTGATGGCAACGTGAAGCACAAAAATAAGAGCAGCAGGTGTCTTTTTTATTCATATTTAAACAAGACCGAAAGTCTAACAGCGGCGTAGCCATAGTACTCTACTCGCTGCAACATGCAGCTGTCCGTGTGTGAAAACACATGACAGGTTCGACCACTTCGACGACATGTTCGGCCTGTACGGCATATCTATCTATAATTCCAGTAATCTCTGTGTGTATGTTTGTATGTTTGTATGTTTGTATGTATGTATGTATGTATGTTTGTCTGTGACCGCTGTTTCTCGACAACTACCGGTCCGATATACTTGAAACTTGCCAGGTATATTGCTGGGGACCCGAGGATGTGCCTTTTCAAGGTTTCATATTAATCGGACAAGTAGTTAGCGAGCTATGGCGATTTCTTTGCCAAACTCCGCAAGCCGTTCGCTTTGGACCAAACCATTGCATGTAAATAGAGGGGGGGGATTGTCACCGTACTCGCAAGCCGTTCGCTTTGGACCAAACCATTTCATGTAAATAGAGGGGGGGGGATTGTCACCGTACTCGCAAGCCGTTCGCTTTGGACCAAACCATTTCATGTAAATAGAGGGGGGGGATTGTCACCGTACTCGCAGGCCGTTCGCTTTGGACCAAACCATTTCATGTAAATAGAGGGGGGGGATATAATTTTAGATATATATATAGTACGGGCATGCCCTAGTACATTAAAATGTTGGTCGGTGGAGTTAGCTGGCGTACGCCGTAATGACATAATTGACGTAATGACGTAGCGTGACAGACGGACACAAAACTGCCGCTACTTTAATATATAGAAGATGATATATTTTAACCTCCAGTAACTTTGCAGTCACTACGAAGGGATTAGTGTTACGATTAGATTTACTATAATATTAACGTTACATTATAGTTATTATGAAAATGATACTACTATAAAAAAAAGCGAGGCCAAATCCTTACTTCCGCATTATTAGTACCTTTGCAATAACGACAAAGGGATGGCTGTGTTACGATTATATTTACTATATTATTAGTATTGTTGTGGAATTTGTAGTGGGGGACTCAGGACTCCAATGACCGGACACAGGTTTACAAAAGGTCTGGTTTATTAACTGTATTTACTTCATTCCAATTACCAAAATGATACCGCATAATATAATGGATCAGGTTAACTCTTTTCGCTGGTCCTTCTCGTTCATCCGATGTTCCTCCGACACTCCCGTTCGGTCAGCGCTTCTCGTAGCAAGTCCCTACCCAACGTTTTCTCTCGGTTATATCGCCAAACTGGACTTAATCCTCTCTCCGCTGATGCCCCGAGGTCATGCATTGCACCGAGTCCTGGCATCAGCTCGCTCCCCTCCTGCTGTGATTTCCATTTACACAGTAGGGGGGGTGCTCTAGCCTGGGGCCTTGACCAGGTGTTTCAAGAGATTACCATGTTCATGCACATTCTGACACTCATTTACAAACTCGTCTTTAACAGAGTTTGCATGTAAAATGTATCTGCTTTGTTACCAGGTTAATTAATAAGTTACCAGTGCCAATTAATAAGTTACACTGAGTTACACTTCCACAATTCCCTCATTTTTTTTGTTTTTGTTTATATTAACCATTAATCTAAACATCAATATAAGTAAACAGTCAATCACTACAAGTAAACATCATTACAAGTATAAGTAAATAATCATAACTTTGGTAATCAAATTCCCTTAAGCATACACCGTCATCCTGCAAGAATCACAAAACATTTCGTTGGTCATTGACTTCTTCCATATTGTTCAATCTATTGCATTTGCATCACAAATATATTTTCAAAACAACACTTCACCATCACCAAGATACAACAATTTCACTTAATTTTCAAGTTTTGTAAAGCATCTGCACCATCTGGAAAAAACGTTTGCCTCCACACACATGTTGACTTTGTTTGAAAGGAAGGGCTGATCACTTGTGTTTGAATCCAGGTATGAAACATTTTCTCCTAATGTCTTCATAGCTCCTGCACTACTTCGTGTAGGATTTCGCTGTTGTGGTAACACTGCGGAGTCATAGACTGACCCTTCTCTCCATGTAGCATTCTTGCCACTTTTTGCTGTGAACCATAATGATTCCTTGAACAAGGCCTTCGCCCAGTTGTAGTCAACTTGCCTCCTCCCTCATTATGAGTGGGCAGCAAGTATTGGTGTGACGTTGATTGGCCAGCAAGATGTGGAACAGGGATGCCGGATGCATCCACAATGATGTTGGGACCATGGTGTTCAGGTCATCCATGGTCCATACCAGGCGTGGCCCGCAGAATCGCGCACAGCTGTTGTGAAAAGGCACAGCCATTGGTTTGCAGCTTCATGCTGGCTCCCCGGAAGTTGGTGAAGTAATAACATATGTCCCCGCATTTCACAGAGGTTGCCGGTAAAATGTCGTTGTCCTGCAACTTTTGATGTGGTGAATGTTCGAAGCCTTCGAACAAGAGTAAGTGATCGCCTTTCTTTCATATGTTGCAGTGTGATCCAGGCAAATGGTCACATAAATTTCCTTGGTGAAGGTAAGCATTCATCTCCAAGTTACACAGGAGAATGTCTTCATCATTCTTTGAGAAAGAGGGTGTATGCCACGGTTAACTTCATTTTTTAGCCACAAATTTTCTTTCTTTCTTCTTCCCAATTCCGTTAGCAATCCCTCCAAAATGTGATCTCGTCTTATCCTTATGCTCAGTCACATCTGAATCTGCTTTCCGCACACACTGAATCAGATAGGGTACATCTTACCATGAAATCAGCATAATCATGTATATCTTCCGACAGTTTCACATTCAACAATTTGTTGTTTTTCCTTAACACAAAAAGTTATATTCATTTATATGCGTCACACAAATAATATTCAATCAGGTATGTATTTTATTACTAAACTAAGAATAGCATTGTATATGATTACAATCACAAACGGGAATACCTAATTCCCAACAACAATTTTCCCAAACCAACAAATTAAGCATAATGTATTATTACCATAATTCCTCTCCACTTTTTCTTTTCCCTCTTTTTTTCCTAACAGTGTGTCACTCGTGGTGATATGAGTTCATTGATATTGTAATTGACACAACTCATAACATTGTCGTTATGCCATTATCTTAATTCTACTGTTTATGTCGCCATAAAAGTCTTCCTTTTCTGGTTCCACATTTCTTTCCTCATTTGTCACTTCATGCGTTATCATCGTGTTGTTGGTTACCTTATTCAAACACACCGTCACTAAGGCTTTCAAGCAAGCCACCACTAAAACAATTGCCAATATAACTACTAAACCAACAAACAAGTCTGCTACTCCTTGTATATATTCATACCTATGACATAGTTATATGTCGATGACATTTAACATTATATACCAAACTAACAAGCTTCCTAAAAGGTAAATAAAGAAAATCCCTTAATATGTAACATAATCAGATTATTTGTCTTACCCTGATCCCCCTATCTCCCGGGGTTGAACTCAATCCCCTGATCATGAGTGTAGTTGTGATACATTTTTCACTCATGCTGTATTAATATCAGCAGGTAATTGTATGTCATGTAGGCAAATAAATGTCACTATTCCAAGTAGGAATATCACATGTTGAAAATGTAATGTTTATCAATGCAAGGGGTGTTAAAATGTAATTCAAATGACTGTAAATCACGACTATCATTTATCTACCACTGAATATTCTGCTGGGCTGCTAGGTGCAGCCTCATTTTCTGTGGGATCGTCCACCTTAGCCCCATGTGCTTGTTTGCAATGAGGGGCATGAATCCAACTTTCTATTTTGGGTCCATCTTTTTTTTTTTTTTTCTTATCAATCTCCTATGGTTTATCATTTCGTTCCAAGATACCGCAACCAAAGGTTTTAACCAAAGCTCTACCAAACTATTTCCAATTTGAACAAAAAATGCCAGTGAAACAATGATTCGAAGAATTAACTTCAAGGGGTCAATAAATTTATTCTATAGCCAGATCTAATTTTCCCATCCAATAGTTTGCCTTGCCACATGTCATATTATAACACCTTAATAAACCTTCGAAAAAATGTTTCCCATCTCAACAAATTTCCTTTTTTACAAATAGCCATGTGTAACTTACGTATTTAACTACAATTTCCTCTCAATTTGTTTGGCCTAACTGGCCGCAAAAGTGGCTGCCAGCATGCAGTACCGTTTTTTATCTACCAAGGAAGTGTTCCACACAAGACCTCTACCAAAATGTTGTTTGTAAAAAACAAATCTGGGATTTCTGATTACATGGATGCACACTCTCAGGACATTTTCAGGCTGCTGTTAACAATCCACTACGATGACTTAATTCCTTTACCCACAATCAAATAATTAGTACAAATTGAGGATATTATCCCTATCACATTCTTTTATAGATTCATTATGTTGGATCTAATTTTTCCCAATAATTTTCCACTGCTGTAAGGCGGAACAATAGCTCTCATAAGTCTTAGTAATATCGTACTTAATTTGCCCAGCAGAGAATAATTTATTTACTATCCTTTCTCATCTGTTAACCAGTGACTTTGTTTAAACTCCAGAACTGAAAACCCACAATAGTTCAAACCATACATACAGCACAATTTATATGCTGATAAAATTCAAGTTTATATATATAAAATCCATGAGCAGAGTATTCTGGGAAGTCAGTGTAAGACCTCTCCCAAATTTGGATGATTTTGTACTTCCTCATTTCCTTTTATGAAGCTCATATCCATAAATAGATGTTATTCTCATATACATTCTATCAAAAAATGGAATCCCAAAATTACTCACAATTTTACTATTAATTAATGGCTGCTCATAACCCAGCACATCAAATTTTTATATTCCATTTCCCTTGACAAAAGAGATAATGTTCATAATCAAATTATATTTCTATTTTATTTTACGGATTCTCTGGATATTCAATCCCATCCACATATCCCAATCCCATCCACATATAACTATCCATTTCCAGACAGGCACACTGTCGGTGTCAACAATCTTGTAAGATTGATACACAAAAACACACACACACATGCATTATGCATATTTGTTTGCGTTGGAACCATTATTTACAGATCAGATGGGTGTCAATTTTATTTCAATTTCATAAAATTTGTCAATCAAATTCAAAATGCTTATAGACAAATAAACCAAAAGTCCATTCTTAGAAAACCCTTATGATGTCACATTGAAATTACCCTTTCTGCCTTCACAATAATCTATCCAAATTTTGACTACACACCCATTTGCATGTCAGTCGACCATTGACCTATCAATCGTGCGGAACAATAGTCCGAAATTCCCACCTGATCATCATGTGACTCTTGTCACTTGGTTTGCCAAAAAAATTGCAACGCAATTGTTCCAAACTTTGTAAATTTAAAATTGCTGTGCCCAAAATAGAAGATCCAATTTTGGCATTTGATCAATTAATTATTAATTTGTTAACAAGCAAAAAAGAAAAAATGAATCATTCTTGCTCTGAAAACTTTTCAGACACAAGAATCATCGACAGTTATTCATGTTTGTCCAGTAATCGAATCTGTTGAGGCCAATCATCATTTGGGATTTGCAGCAATGAAGGCCTAATCATTGTCTGAGGTACCGGTAAGCACTGGTACCCTTGATCTTGGTTTGCCCCATGACCTTGTCTTCCTGTTGACATACGGACATCTTCTTCTCCAATGTCCCATCTTTCCACACTCGAAACACCGGTTTCTGTCGTTGTCTGATCTGTGCACCTGTGCACTTGTATTGCTGGGCTGCATCTCTACATCCCTGAGTTGCCACTGCAATCTCTCGTTATCTCCTGAAACACGAAAAAATTCTCTGTACCGTCCTTTTTGGGGAGACAACTGGAAATCAGATGGGACAACTGTGACTTTCATTCCTAATTTCGAGGGCAGTTGTGCATTTGTCTCCTCCACTGTATCCTGTATCCTTTTTATTTTAAGTTCTAGTTCCGTTATCCGTTCTTGCTGTTCCCGTTGTCTGGATTCACCATCCCAAAGATGGAATGCAAGCCAGTCTACCGTTAGATTCTGTCTCTTCCTGGCTTTCAATCTTTGTTCCAATCTTTCCAATCGACTTCGCTCAAATGTACCATCTTTTGGAAACTCCTCATCATGTCCCTTTGTCCACAAATACCAATTCTCGACCTGCCTTATAGCTTCTGCACCATAACGGTCGTACATATGATGTGTACAAGTACCTTTTTGTGGAATCTCTGGTTGTCCTTGTGTATTCTTGCAGGCTCCATTTCCCATTCTGCCTTTTATCAAAGTAGCGTTGGATGTGTTGTAGTTTGTTCCTCTAAAGCTTCACTCGTACCTCCAGGAAGGGTCTCTCCACCTGTTCGCACGGTGATTTCCAGAGAATCTCCCTCAGCCGTGGCTTTTGCACAATCCAATCTCACAGATCAGTATTTGCAGATGAGCCGGAGGGTCAGTATGAAATGGGTGAATCCTCAGGTGTCCGCTCTGTTGACGGGGAAATCACACAATGGTAACCGCACATATATATCTGTATATAAACTCACCACCTTGCTCAATATTCCCAGGTTGTCTCCACATTGTTAATATCACGCAAAGATATCAAAGCTTCTTTCTTGAGACCGCATTTTCATCAATCAAACAATCAATATATTCAATTCAATTTATTCAGTTAAATTTATTCAATTAAATTCAATCAATTAGATTCAATCTCAATTAATTCATCAATATTCATCAATAAATTAAATTAATCATTTTGGGTGACTCCTTGCATAAGCCCTTTCCCCAATGATGTCAGGACAGGTCCATCCATTGACCGTCACCTCTGGTTCGTACCTCATGTTAATTGATGAATCACCGTCCTGTCCTAGGGTCATATCTGACATATTTCCCCATTTTGCCTGGTCTCCACAAATTTTCTTTGCAACCACTAAAGGCAACTCATCCTTCATTCGTGAGACAGCCAAAATGGATGGCAGATATTAAAGTTCATTGGGAAAAATATCTCATCATTTTTCTTTTAATAGTATCCAAAATCTCTTGGCAATATAAATTTCGTAAAACTCCTGAAATAAGACTGTAAGATTTCTTCAATCATGCTAAATTTTGAAACTCCATCGCTTGTAATACCCAATTTATCCCATAGGGCTTGAAAGTTCTTTCCCAAGTTCATGCAGCATTCTGCATTTGAACCCTATGATATCATTCATAATAATCATCATGATTTTATAGTCATGGTCCTATCATAATCATCTATTTAAACGAACATTTCCTTTATCACCACAGCTATGTGGTATAATCAACAATAGAATAAAACTGCACATAGCAACAGGCTACCTCATGGCCACTTAGTATACCTATTGACAATAAGTCATAACAATATCGAATAATCATTGAACAATTCAAAAATCGCTTCCCCTGCTCCAGCCGCAGCATCCGTGATATTTGTTTGCTCATTCACTATTCCTGATTCGTCATCAAGGATCTCCATCATCACACAGCGTACTTAATTCCGCATTCTAATGAGAATTCAACAGGAATTTACGACTCAAAGGAAAAAGAACGAGCAGACCTTTTGCAGGATGATCGTTACAAAAATCGTTACATATATTAAAGTATTTATGATGTCGACAAATCATATCTTAATTCTTACAAGATTTTGGTTCTTTGAATAAATCACAGCACCGGGAGAACCAGCTCCAAAAATGGATCTTTGTGTTTATTCAGCACCCTAGTAATTGGTTCTTTGTGTACTAATTACACAGCACCCAGGCCCCGCTCATATGGATCTTTGTGCAGCGCTACACAGCACCTGAGCAAAAGGGGTTTCATCTACATTTTCCCTATCTGGTGTACCATCCGTGATATTTGTCTGCTCATTCACTATTCCTGATTCGTCATCAAGGATCTCCATCATCACACAGCGTACTTAATTCCGCATTTTAATGAGAGTTCAACAGGAATTTACGACTCAAAGGAAAAGAACGAGCAGACCTTTTGCAGGACGATAACTGGAATTTAGTCGTGAAAATATATCCAAATACACAAAAATACACACCCACACAAATAAACAACATTTATTCCGTTTAACAGAACAAACATTTCCTCTATCATGACATGCATGTCTTCAAAATTATATGCCCAAGAGAAAAAGTAAAATTAATTAAAACTGCGGGCAGTGATAATCCGGGGACCATACCGCTCCATCCTGATTGGACGGGTGCGTGCTAGAGTCGTTAATAACGACAGTCCAGATCCGATTGTTCAAAATTTTAACTCAATCGATCGAAAAATGAATGCAGGGATGCATTTTAAAGGTGCAGTGGCACTAACTGAGTTGCCACGAATATGGCCATCACAAAATATTTTCCTTAATCAATTGGCTCATAGCATAACCAATCATATCATTCAACTTCTTCCTGAGTGTGAAGAATATCCAATCATATCATTCAACCTCTTCCTGAGTGTGAAGAATATCCAATCATATCATTCAACTTCTTCCTGAGTGTGAAGAATATCCAATCATATCATTCAACTTCTTTCATAAGTGTGAAGAATATCCAATCATATCATTCAACTTCTTCCTGAGTGTGAAGAATATCCAATCATATCATTCAACTTCTTCCTGAGTGTGAAGAATATTCAATCATATCATTCAACTTCTTCCATAAGTGTGAAGAATATCCAATCATATCATTCAACTTCTTCCTGAGTGTGAAGAATATCCAATCATATCATTCAACTTCTTCCTGAGTGTGAAGAATATCCAATCATATCATTCAACTTCTTTCATAAGTGTGAAGAATATCCAATCATATCATTCAACTTCTTCCTGAGTGTGAAGAATATCCAATCATATCATTCAACGTCTTCCTGAGTGTGAAGAATATCCAATCATATCATTCAACTTCTTCCTGAGTGTGAAGAATATCCAATCATATCATTCAACTTCTTCCTGAGTGTGAAGAATATTCAATCATATCATTCAACTTCTTCCATAAGTGTGAAGAATATCCAATCATATCATTCAACTTCTTCCTGAGTGTGAAGAATATCCAATCATATCATTCAACTTCTTCCTGAGTGTGAAGAATATCCAATCATATCATTCAACTTCTTTCATAAGTGTGAAGAATATCCAATCATATCATTCAACTTCTTCCATAAGTGTGAAGAATATCCAATCATATCATTCAACTTCTTCCTGAGTGTGAAGAATATCCAATCATATCATTCAACTTCTTTCATAAGTGTGAAGAATATCCAATCATATCATTCAACTTCTTCCTGAGTGTGAAGAATATCCAATCATATCATTCAACTTCTTCCTGAGTGTGAAGAATATCCAATCATATCATTCAACTTCTTCCTGAGTGTGAAGAATATCCAATCATATCATTCAACCTCTTCCTGAGTGTGAAGAATATCCAATCATATCATTCAACTTCTTCCTGAGTGTGAAGAATATCCAATCATATCATTCAACCTCTTCCTGAGTGTGAAGAATATCCAATCATATCATTCAACTTCTTCCTGAGTGTGAAGAATATTCAATCATATCATTCAACTTCTTCCATAAGTGTGAAGAATATCCAATCATATCATTCAACTTCTTCCTGAGTGTGAAGAATATCCAATCATATCATTCAACTTCTTCCTGAGTGTGAAGAATATCCAATCATATCATTCAACTTCTTTCATAAGTGTGAAGAATATCCAATCATATCATTCAACTTCTTCCTGAGTGTGAAGAATATCCAATCATATCATTCAACTTCTTTCATAAGTGTGAAGAATATCCAATCATATCATTCAACTTCTTCCTGAGTGTGAAGAATATCCAATCATATCATTCAACGTCTTCCTGAGTGTGAAGAATATCCAATCATATCATTCAACTTCTTCCTGAGTGTGAAGAATATCCAATCATATCATTCAACTTCTTTCATAAGTGTGAAGAATATCCAATCATATCATTCAACTTCTTCCATAAGTGTGAAGAATATCCAATCATATCATTCAACTTCTTCCTGAGTGTGAAGAATATCCAATCATATCATTCAACTTCTTCCTGAGTGTGAAGAATATCCAATCATATCATTCAACTTCTTTCATAAGTGTGAAGAATATCCAATCATATCATTCAACTTCTTCCATAAGTGTGAAGAATATCCAATCATATCATTCAACTTCTTCCTGAGTGTGAAGAATATCCAATCATATCATTCAACTTCTTTCATAAGTGTGAAGAATATCCAATCATATCATTCAACTTCTTCCTGAGTGTGAAGAATATCCAATCATATCATTCAACTTCTTCCTGAGTGTGAAGAATATCCAATCATATCATTCAACTTCTTCCTGAGTGTGAAGAATATCCAATCATATCATTCAACCTCTTCCTGAGTGTGAAGAATATCCAATCATATCATTCAACTTCTTCCTGAGTGTGAAGAATATCCAATCATATCATTCAACTTCTTCCTGAGTGTGAAGAATATTCAATCATATCATTCAACTTCTTCCATAAGTGTGAAGAATATCCAATCATATCATTCAACTTCTTCCTGAGTGTGAAGAATATCCAATCATATCATTCAACTTCTTCCTGAGTGTGAAGAATATCCAATCATATCATTCAACTTCTTTCATAAGTGTGAAGAATATCCAATCATATCATTCAACTTCTTCCATAAGTGTGAAGAATATCCAATCATATCATTCAACTTCTTCCTGAGTGTGAAGAATATCCAATCATATCATTCAACTTCTTTCATAAGTGTGAAGAATATCCAATCATATCATTCAACTTCTTCCTGAGTGTGAAGAATATCCAATCATATCATTCAACTTCTTCCTGAGTGTGAAGAATATCCAATCATATCATTCAACTTCTTCCTGAGTGTGAAGAATATCCAATCATATCATTCAACCTCTTCCTGAGTGTGAAGAATATCCAATCATATCATTCAACTTCTTCCTGAGTGTGAAGAATATCCAATCATATCATTCAACCTCTTCCTGAGTGTGAAGAATATCCAATCATATCATTCAACTTCTTCCTGAGTGTGAAGAATATTCAATCATATCATTCAACTTCTTCCATAAGTGTGAAGAATATCCAATCATATCATTCAACTTCTTCCTGAGTGTGAAGAATATCCAATCATATCATTCAACTTCTTCCTGAGTGTGAAGAATATCCAATCATATCATTCAACTTCTTTCATAAGTGTGAAGAATATCCAATCATATCATTCAACTTCTTCCTGAGTGTGAAGAATATCCAATCATATCATTCAACGTCTTCCTGAGTGTGAAGAATATCCAATCATATCATTCAACTTCTTCCTGAGTGTGAAGAATATCCAATCATATCATTCAACTTCTTTCATAAGTGTGAAGAATATCCAATCATATCATTCAACTTCTTCCATAAGTGTGAAGAATATCCAATCATATCATTCAACTTCTTCCTGAGTGTGAAGAATATCCAATCATATCATTCAACTTCTTCCTGAGTGTGAAGAATATCCAATCATATCATTCAACTTCTTTCATAAGTGTGAAGAATATCCAATCATATCATTCAACTTCTTCCATAAGTGTGAAGAATATCCAATCATATCATTCAACTTCTTCCTGAGTGTGAAGAATATCCAATCATATCATTCAACTTCTTTCATAAGTGTGAAGAATATCCAATCATATCATTCAACTTCTTCCTGAGTGTGAAGAATATCCAATCATATCATTCAACTTCTTCCTGAGTGTGAAGAATATCCAATCATATCATTCAACTTCTTCCTGAGTGTGAAGAATATCCAATCATATCATTCAACCTCTTCCTGAGTGTGAAGAATATCCAATCATATCATTCAACTTCTTCCTGAGTGTGAAGAATATCCAATCATATCATTCAACTTCTTCCTGAGTGTGAAGAATATTCAATCATATCATTCAACTTCTTCCATAAGTGTGAAGAATATCCAATCATATCATTCAACTTCTTCCTGAGTGTGAAGAATATCCAATCATATCATTCAACTTCTTCCTGAGTGTGAAGAATATCCAATCATATCATTCAACTTCTTTCATAAGTGTGAAGAATATCCAATCATATCATTCAACTTCTTCCATAAGTGTGAAGAATATCCAATCATATCATTCAACTTCTTCCTGAGTGTGAAGAATATCCAATCATATCATTCAACTTCTTTCATAAGTGTGAAGAATATCCAATCATATCATTCAACTTCTTCCTGAGTGTGAAGAATATCCAATCATATCATTCAACTTCTTCCTGAGTGTGAAGAATATCCAATCATATCATTCAACTTCTTCCTGAGTGTGAAGAATATCCAATCATATCATTCAACCTCTTCCTGAGTGTGAAGAATATCCAATCATATCATTCAACTTCTTCCTGAGTGTGAAGAATATCCAATCATATCATTCAACCTCTTCCTGAGTGTGAAGAATATCCAATCATATCATTCAACTTCTTCCTGAGTGTGAAGAATATTCAATCATATCATTCAACTTCTTCCATAAGTGTGAAGAATATCCAATCATATCATTCAACTTTTTCCTGAGTGTGAAGAATATCCAATCATATCATTCAACTTCTTCCTGAGTGTGAAGAATATCCAATCATATCATTCAACTTCTTTCATAAGTGTGAAGAATATCCAATCATATCATTCAACTTCTTCCTGAGTGTGAAGAATATCCAATCATATCATTCAACGTCTTCCTGAGTGTGAAGAATATCCAATCATATCATTCAACTTCTTCCTGAGTGTGAAGAATATCCAATCATATCATTCAACTTCTTTCATAAGTGTGAAGAATATCCAATCATATCATTCAACTTCTTCCTGAGTGTGAAGAATATCCAATCATATCATTCAACTTCTTTCATAAGTGTGAAGAATATCCAATCATATCATTCAACTTCTTCCTGAGTGTGAAGAATATCCAATCATATCATTCAACGTCTTCCTGAGTGTGAAGAATATCCAATCATATCATTCAACTTCTTCCTGAGTGTGAAGAATATCCAATCATATCATTCAACTTCTTTCATAAGTGTGAAGAATATCCAATCATATCATTCAACTTCTTCCATAAGTGTGAAGAATATCCAATCATATCATTCAACTTCTTCCTGAGTGTGAAGAATATCCAATCATATCATTCAACTTCTTTCATAAGTGTGAAGAATATCCAATCATATCATTCAACTTCTTCCTGAGTGTGAAGAATATCCAATCATATCATTCAACTTCTTTCATAAGTGTGAAGAATATCCAATCATATCATTCAACTTCTTCCTGAGTGTGAAGAATATCCAATCATATCATTCAACTTCTTCCTGAGTGTGAAGAATATCCAATCATATCATTCAACTTCTTCCTGAGTGTGAAGAATATCCAATCATATCATTCAACCTCTTCCTGAGTGTGAAGAATATCCAATCATATCATTCAACTTCTTCCTGAGTGTGAAGAATATCCAATCATATCATTCAACTTCTTTCATAAGTGTGAAGAATATCCAATCATATCATTCAACTTCTTCCTGAGTGTGAAGAATATCCAATCATATCATTCAACTTCTTCCTGAGTGTGAAGAATATCCAATCATATCATTCAACTTCTTCCTGAGTGTGAAGAATATTCAATCATATCATTCAACTTCTTCCATAAGTGTGAAGAATATCCAATCATATCATTCAACTTCTTCCTGAGTGTGAAGAATATCCAATCATATCATTCAACTTCTTCCTGAGTGTGAAGAATATCCAATCATATCATTCAACTTCTTTCATAAGTGTGAAGAATATCCAATCATATCATTCAACTTCTTCCTGAGTGTGAAGAATATCCAATCATATCATTCAACTTCTTCCTGAGTGTGAAGAATATCCAATCATATCATTCAACTTCTTTCATAAGTGTGAAGAATATCCAATCATATCATTCAACTTCTTCCATAAGTGTGAAGAATATCCAATCATATCATTCAACTTCTTCCTGAGTGTGAAGAATATCCAATCATATCATTCAACTTCTTCCTGAGTGTGAAGAATATCCAATCATATCATTCAACTTCTTCCTGAGTGTGAAGAATATCCAATCATATCATTCAACTTCTTTCATAAGTGTGAAGAATATCCAATCATATCATTCAACTTCTTCCTGAGTGTGAAGAATATCCAATCATATCATTCAACTTCTTCCTGAGTGTGAAGAATATCCAATCATATCATTCAACTTCTTCCTGAGTGTGAAGAATATCCAATCATATCATTCAACCTCTTCCTGAGTGTGAAGAATATCCAATCATATCATTCAACTTCTTCCTGAGTGTGAAGAATATCCAATCATATCATTCAACCTCTTCCTGAGTGTGAAGAATATCCAATCATATCATTCAACTTCTTCCTGAGTGTGAAGAATATTCAATCATATCATTCAACTTCTTCCATAAGTGTGAAGAATATCCAATCATATCATTCAACTTCTTCCTGAGTGTGAAGAATATCCAATCATATCATTCAACTTCTTTCATAAGTGTGAAGAATATCCAATCATATCATTCAACTTCTTCCTGAGTGTGAAGAATATCCAATCATATCATTCAACTTCTTCCATAAGTGTGAAGAATATCCGATCATATCATCGTGTCACCCATGCTATTTATCTGGCAAATTTCGTCAAAAAAAAACAGCACCGGTTTTGTTTCACCCAAGCGTCCTGCAAAACGCTTTGCTTCTCGCAAAACGTCCGCCAATGGGAAGTAAAGGGAGGGAAAAAAAACGGGAGGAAGAGACAGGGTGCCGGAATGGACATGAGGGACAATGAGGGACAGTGAGGGAGTGTTGGTATGCAAAATTTTCTTCTTTTTTTTTTTTTTCCAATCGCCATCTTTCACAGTAATTCTGGACCGGCATGAGGTGGGATTGTCTGTCATGAATTTATTTGTTGATAGAACGAGTTTTAATTTGTCTAAATCCGACCAGTCGTTTCCAAAGATATAAGCCTTTTTGTCGCAATACCATAAATTGGAATGAGGTCAAATATATATATATAAATATAATTCCCTTTCCCGGTTCCCTGTCGCTCGCCGAGCGCCGAGCAAGTTGCTCGCTCGACGAGCAAGTCGAGTGTTTTGAACAAGTGCAAAAAAAAAGAAGTACTTTATACGTGTGCGGGTGGGTAAACGAGTGTACCGGCCTTACACGTCCTGGAAGCAAATGGTCGCAAGGTGCACACTTGCTCCGTTTGCTTCCAGGTCACAGTAAGACCCTTAATGACCAGCACAAAAATACGTATTTACAGAAATCATTTAGAAAAAAAACGAATAAATTGCTACAGTCGTTTATCGAAATCCCATTCGTGATGGCTCACGCCACCTATATCGCGGCATCGGTGCGCAAAGAAGCCCCAGACCACCTGCTCCCCCATGTATGTACCCATAACTTCCAAGTTCGTAAATCATATTGGACAAAACAAGACACACTCACCTTTTAAAGAAGACTTGTTTGTGTGTACAATTGATGTCAGCGGTGCCTCCAGATTGTTGTGGAATTTGTATTGGGGGACTCAGGACTCCAATGACCGGACACAGGTTTACAAAAGGTCTGGTTTATTAACTGTATTTACTTCATTCCAATTACCAAAATGATACCGCATAATATAATGGATCAGGTTAACTCTTTTCGCTGGTCCTTCTCGTTCATCCGATGTTCCTCCGACACTCCCGTTCGGTCAGCGCTTCTCGTAGCAAGTCCCTACCCAACGTTTTCTCTCGGTTATATCGCCAAACTGGACTTAATCCTCTCTCCGCTGATGCCCCGAGGTCATGCATTGCACCGAGTCCTGGCATCAGCTCGCTCCCCTCCTGCTGTGATTTCCATTTACACAGTAGGGGGGGTGCTCTAGCCTGGGGCCTTGACCAGGTGTTTCAAGAGATTACCATGTTCATGCACATTCTGACACTCATTTACAAACTCGTTTAACAGAGTTTGCATGTAAAATGTATCTGCTTTGTTACCAGGTTAATTAATAAGTTACCAGTGCCAATTAATAAGTTACACTGAGTTACACTTCCACAGTATTAACGTTATTATTATTATTACAAAAACAACTACTGTATTAAGAAACCTGGGCTAATTTGTCTGAAGAGGCTTGAAGGTGAGGCATGAAGGCATGAAGCCCAAGGCCTATAAGTACTGTGTCATTGGAAGACCCATAACGTCGATGCTTTCAATATTTGATGATAATTTTAACAATCGGTTTGTTTGTGTTTCACACTGAATGAAAAATATAAAGGTAGAGCATGGCGATTGCGACATATGACAGGTTTGACAATATCTTCAACCGGAACGGCATAGGAATAAAAATGGCAAAGTGTGGAGTCAGCCGTTATACGCCATAATGACATCACAGATGTAATCACATCACATCACCCCTGTCATGTGACCAGATCCTCAGCTCTGATTGGTATACGTTTGAGGGGATATACGGACAGACATACACTGTTCTAGATGGCTTTGCCCTATGGGCTACGCTGTAAAAAAAAAAACTATCCTCTTCTATGCAGTATTACGGGAAAGGAAGATGAGGGGGGCCATAACTATGGGGGTGTGAAAGGTCAGTTTTGAGTGCCTTCCCTTCCCTCTTCATCTCCCCCCTCCTTCCACCTTCCAATATGAGATTTTTCTTGTTCTTCACCATATTTTTGAAATGAGTCTTCTTCTCCTCCTCTTCCCTTTACAAGGGGTCCAATGACACCAAGCTTCTGCCCTGAATTGAACACAGTACTCCTCGACTCCCCTATGTCCTCAGCAAACTCTCTCCACTCTCCAACCACCCACACCTTACTGATATCCCTCTTCACACAATCTTCCCATCTCAACTGTGGTCTACCTCTGTTCCTTCTACCTTGTTCCCTCAAGCTATCCGCTTTCTTTGCCATTCTCTCTTCCCCCAGCTGCATCAAGTGTCCAGCCCATCTCAGCCAGAATTTCACCAATCTCCCAGTCTTGCTCAACTGCACACCAATCTCCTCTTTCAGTTCACCCATCCTCCTTCCAGCCACCCTCTTCACTTCCACAATCATCCTGACCCAGTTGTTCTCACAAACGTACATTCTCTGTTGTCTCTCTCTGTCAGTGACACCGTTTCCATACTGGTAAAGGTAGACCGGTGTTACACACGACATCAGAGCCTTCCCTTTCAATTTCCTTGATATCTTTCTGTCTGCATTACTCCCTCCACCCAACTCCATGAATCCTCCTCCATACCTCTGCCTCTGGCTTACCATCCCTGGTCACTGTTCCGGCCAGATACTCAAACCTATTTCACTGTCTGATCTCCTTCCTCTCCAACCTGATATTCATTTATCTTCTCTGCGGCCCAACCCACGTCACCCCAGTCATCTCCATGCTCATCTTCAGCCCATGTTTCTCAAATGCCTCCTTCCACTCCTCCAGTCGTACTTCCTGCATCTCCCACCAACTCTCCACCAAAACAGTCAGCTAGTCCATTATACAATATCCTCCCCAGAATACCCCTCATGTTTACCTTCGTGCTTGCCAGCTCCATCATCATGATAAATAGGAGTGGGCTGAGAGCGCTTCTCTGCCTCAAACCGATGTTCACACTGAATTCCTCAGACATCCCAGGCCCAACCAAAACTCTTCTGTTCCTTCCCTTGTACATCCCTTCCAACAACTTAACTTCTGCTTCAGGCACTCCCATCCATCTCAGTGTCGCAATCACCATCTCTCTCGGGACAGTGTTGAAGGCCTTTTCCAGGTTCACAAATCTCAATGCCATTTCGTCTTGCACCTCCAACCTCTTCTCCACCAGCTGTCTCAGCGTGAACATCCCATTTATTGTCCCTTACACTTTCTAAACCACTGCTGCTCTTCTCTGATCTCCATCTCCACACCTATCCTCCCGTCAAGAATCCTCTCCAGCACCTTCAGAACATGACTCAGGACCGTAATGCCCCTATTTTCCCCTGGATCTTGAACATCTTTTATTTCCCTGGATCTCCTTCCATATCGCCACAATTAACCCTGTACTCCAATCCTCCAATCCTTAACGCTCTCTCAAACATACACTCAACAGCCTCTTTGTCCAATTGACTCCTACTTCTCCTGCTGCAATTATCATCTCTGTACACACCTCATCATCAATGCTTAGTGCTCTTTCCTTCATCCTATTCAATGCTGTCCTCACCTCCTCCTCCATGATCTCCACCAGCTCCACTTTCCTCCCCCACACAACATGGTAGCTCCACCTCGGCATTGCTTCCTTCTTGGTTCAACAGTTCCTTGAAATATCCTTCCCACAACTTCAATACTGCCCCCTCTCTGTCACTAGCTTTCCGCCACCATTCTTAAACACCGTCCCTCCACCCCTTCATGTCCTTGCCATCCACCAGTTAATAGATAATCTTCTTCCCACTATCCTCTTCCAACTTGTTATACATTTCCTCTTCTATCATTTCTCACCTTATCCACAGCTCTCCTTGATGCTTTTTTAAAATTTTGCCCATACAGGTGCAGCAACCCCACATCCTGTTGCCTCCTTCTATTTTTGGTCTTCTCTATCCTCTTCCAAACCTCCTTCTTTTCAACAATTGCCTCCGCTGCTTCGTCCATCCACCATACCTGGTTTCTATCCCTAGATGATGCACCCTTTACTGACGTCCTTCCAGAGAAAACTTCTACAATTCCCCTAAATGCCTCTCTGCACTTCTTCCATTCCTCCTCCAAACCTTCTGCTTCATCACTAAGTTGCTCATACCTGGCCCTCATCCTCTCGTTGTACTCTACAGCGACGTTTCCCCCACACTTCCCCCACCTAATAATCATCCGACCCCTGCACTTAACCTCCCTCCTTTACTTAATCCGTACCACAAACACCACAGGCTTGTGCTGGTGGTAACATGCTCTCCCACAACTGCCTTGCAATCCTTAACCCTCCACAACTGTCATTTCCTTACAACCCGCAAATACAGTTCTGTTCTATGCTGTCCAATGGTGTGGCTTTTCTGCTTTTGAAAGAATGAATCAGCGAAGGCCATCCCATTCCTCGCCACCAGTTGCATCAGCTCTCAACCCCTCTATTCCTCGTTCACCAACAAAATTTACCAGCACAAATCCTCTTCACCCGACTCCGCTAATCCCACATACGCGTTAAAGTCTCCCGCAATGCACAGCATCACCTCCAGCTCAACCATTCCCACCAGCCTCTCCAGTGTGTCCCTGAATTCCTGCTTCTCCGCCAGTCCTTCTCATTTGTGACCCATATACTGATCGAACACACATCATTTGCCTCTGTATCAACATTCATGCCACAACTATTCATCCCCCCCATCTTTCCACTCTAACCACCTACTTGCTGATCTCTTCTGATACTATTATTCCCACACCATTACTCCTTCCATTCCCACGCATGTGCAACAGCTTGTATCCTCCTACCAACCTCCTCACCCTGTCTCCTTTCAATCTGGTGTCCTGCACACACAACACTTCCAACCTCATTCTCTGCATCATCTCCACCAACTCGACCCCTCCCCCCTCCTTTGATCCCACATTCAAACGACCTAATCGGACCTCGCTTTTGCAGCGCTGCCCACCTGGCAGAGTCAGTACCCAGTTTGGGACGCTCTGGTCATCAATCAGCAGCGCTGCTCAGGCTGACCTTAAATTAGGATTATAATATAAACTAAAAATGGGCAATAAGTTACAAGGCTTGAGAGGAACTTTTTTTCCTTCAAAGCACATGCTTTTTAGCATATCAAGATGTCACAACCATGATGTGTACTATCGATCAGCACTGTAAGGTAATGGGTTACTGCTGTGATGAACATTTTCAATACTCAATAGGTATAAAGAACCACCTTTAGAGGCCATTTTTACCTGCAAAGCAGGGGTTGGCCTTTTTCGGGCACCATGGTCCCCTTTTTGAAGCAATGTTTTACGGCCGGATGCCCTTCCTGCCACCAACCCTGTTAGTCACCTCTTGTGACACAGGGAATTACCAGTGAACTGGTGCTCAATTTGCCGACCTCGGAAGGATGACAGGCTGAGTCAACCCCCCTGGCGTTAATTCAGCGATCGACCAGGATTCGAACCCAGGATCCTAGGATCCCAAGCCGGCACCCTAACCACTAAGCCAACACCAGGCTAAATACTCAATAGGTATGAAATCCAAATAATATACCTATACCTGTACATGTGTGCAGTCAATGTTTATACATGCAGTCAATACATTCCAAAACAGTTTGATTTTGTCGATAATGTAAGGCATATGATGTTTAGGCCTAATAGTGTGTACTGTGCTGCAGGATATCGGTTTGTGCATCACATTTCTGAAGCATGTGTATTTTGCATCATTGCAGCTTATTTTACTTGATCATTGAGGTATATCTTTATTTGCCTAATTATCTAATTATATTGCCATTGTCTATAACAATTATAGTTATAATAATTATCCCCACGCTTTTTGAAAAATAACGGAGGGGAGGATATTGTAATCGGCTCCATCTGTCTGTCTGTCCGTCACGCTGTCACCTCCGAAACAGTTGTGCATAAATTCACCAAACTAGGTAGTTATGTTCACCACATGGCAAGAATGTCCAAGAGCAGTATTATTTTGGCCCTGACCCCTGGGGAGGAGTCAAAAGGTCAAACACTAAAAAATGCAATTGCAGCCATATGTTTAGGTGAAACTTTGTATATGCATTCAGCATTGGGGGATGCATTAAATATGTAACGATTTTTTTATTTGACCCCTGATTCATGCCCTTGGGGGTGGGGACTTGCGGTCAGAGGTCAAAACGGGAATTTTTTTTTTACCTCAAAATTTGATATTGGGTCAATCCTGGTGGAACTTCTTGCCATCTTTCAACTTTGCTTTAGGTGGGAAGGGGATTTGCGATGGTGCAGCATCGACTTCACTCTAGTTTCCACTTCCGTTAGGTGTGCAGACCAGCGACTCTTAGTGTTTATACCACTCATTTGTAAGTACATCCAATTTTCTCCAAATGTTGCTCAGGCAAGTATTAAAAAATTCTGGCAACCATTATGAATGAGGTTTATGCATCAAATAAAGGTCACAATTTAGCCGTAAGGGTGTCAGGGCACCATTGCATGTCACACTTGAAGCAATTGCTGGAGAAATCACATATGAGGGTCCAATATATGTTATAAACAATCCATACACAGTCCACATAGAACCCGATGGCTCTAAAGATCCGACAGGCAATAGGATACATCATCCATGCAACACCTGCACTTTCATCAGTACCATATGTACATTTCACTGTGGGTGTAAATTTCAATCAACCTGCATGTATTGATGTTTGAACATGACCTTTATCTACTTTGCCATCTAACACAAACTCTGAATGTTTATTTCCAGGTTTCTTCTCACACCGCGAGACAATCAATGGTTCCTGGTACATTCAGGATCTTATGAAAGTGATACGGGTGAGAATCCAGGCAGGATCACTGTGACAAGTTCAAATCATTAAACTTTTGTGGTTGAGAGATGGAAATACTTAAGTCATTCTCCGTTGGTCGTTTCACCCTTATTTCGGCTTTCCAATGAGATATTTGGAGTGCAAAACGTACAGTGAGACACATTTTCAAAGTGGATATCCATAGAGATATTGAAGATCTGAATGAGTTTGTTTGTGTCGGTCTCAGCTAGACTACGTGCTCGTGAGTCGTAGGCCTGACACATCACTTCTCTTATGTTTCCTCTTCTTACATTTTTTCGATTACACTTCTCCCTTTTGCTTTTCCAATCATGTTACAAAGTGAACAAAATCATACAAAACCCACCGAAGAACCCCCAAACCCATTATCCCTATTACCACTTCCTTCACTCATTCCTTTCCTTTTCCTCTTCCATACTACCTCCTTTCCTATCTCTTACAGAAACAATTGCTTCTTAGTTACGGTATATTAAAATATTATTTTAATTGACTTCATGTCCCTTTACTGTCTTTTCCAAAAACTTCATACTTTAACAATTTCTTCTTCCCATGCTTTCCATTACCTTTCCCGCAAGTTTGTAAACCCATGCCCTGGGTCTCGTCAGTGCAATCCTACAGCACTACTTTTTTCATGCTTTCAAACACTCTTCCCTTCAACTTGGTCATGTCTGTCTTCATTTGGTAAAACTTGGGATCTGAAAGAGAAATGAAGTCGGAAAGTGAGTGCCGATTCTTAACTGTTGAGCCTATCCTGTACGTATGCCCACCACAAAATATTGAGCTGCCCTCTCCAAAGCATATGATATTGATTCTGCCACTATTTCCACAAAATCTCTCTTTGTCTCATCCCATGTCTGCTGTGGCTATCCAATCTATCCTTTTGGCTCTGGTATATTGATTCCTGGGGAGGGCAGTTGTGGTAAATCAATTCCTTTCTCAACAAGAAAGGCAAACGTGACTGAGGGAAATTTTGTCACTTTGTAAGGCATACAAAAAGTGTTACAATCCTTAGGCAAGCAAGAAAACATCTTGCTCATCTTAAGTGTGGACTCTTCAACTAGTGTCCTTCCTCTAAATCATAGTGGCACCTTGTCAAGTCAATCTCTGGTGTATGCTCACCTTCCATCCCATCCTCACCTCAAACAAGCTTTGCTGGAGATAAGGCAGAATGTCACAACTCGGTGGTTGCCTCCAAGTCTCTGATTTCTGACCATCAGTTTAGATGCCATCCTGGCCACTCAATTCTGGATATACTACTGCTCCTCTCTCAGCAATGGTTGGAAGCCCTAAGTCTCAAGTAAAAATTCAGAACCATGTTGTTGGACATATCACGGGAATGTGACAGTCAGGTATCCTGCTATGCTTTCCAAGCTCGCTGCCTTTGGCATCCATTGCCACCATCATATTTTCTATAAACTGGAACCTTCTTCCCTCTCCTCCCATTTATGGGTTTGGTGACCCAAGGCAGTGTACAGGGCCAAGTCTTGTTCCCTTGTTCTTCATCTACATAAATGACCTGAGGCTCCTCTCTCGTTTTTTGCATAAAAATCAACAACCCACTGACAGGCAGACTGTGTCTGCATCACTCTATGTTGATTTGGTCTGCATCACTCAATCTGGCCAAATCTCTCATCCTGGTACTAACCAAATTAACCCAACTCTCTAATATGGTCACCCGCTGGTATAGGTTCAGTCCCGTAAACTCATGTGCCTCACCAACCATAAGTCAACCACATCCTCCATCGTTTCAAGTCAATTCCTTGATTATTCATTTTGTCATTCCCAATTCTGTTCCATGATCTTTAATACCCCCATTATTCTCTTCTTACACAATCGCCTTATTTGCTAGATTTAGTTTTCATCCTCTTCTCCCTTCCTCTTATCCTGTTCATTAATTCCCTTGTTTGTCCCACTGTTAGATCTACCTTAGTCTTCCACTATCCTTACTCCTGTAAAGAAAAAGAAAAAAGAGAACGACTCACAGCTTTCAAGGTCTTCGTCCAAAGCTCGATGGAGTGCTGCTCTCCTCTATGGGCTGGCATCCCAACATCACATTTGCTTCTCCTGGATTCTGTAAAATCGAAAGCTCTCAACAACATTGACATCTCCCATGATGAGGTCAAAGCACAAGACCTGTTGGTCTCAGATCGCCAACAGGTCAGTGGCCTCTCTATGATTTTTTTTGGCCTCTCTACCTGTATAACTCAATCTCCCCTCTCTGTCCCCGGTCCTCCCCAGCAACTCCATGATGCACGCGCCCTTTCAGTAACCCCTTCCTGATTAAACTTTAAAAATCCAGCTTTTCACCCGTCACCAATCTTTTAATTCCTATTTTCTCTCATTTGTGCACCCACTTTCTGAAGACAGCTTCCCTCCAGGGTTTCAAGACTGTGGTGCACTACCATCTCTTGTCATCCCCCCCCCGCCGACCCATGCTTGTGATATTTTCTCATACTATTAACCCTACCTTAACTGTACCCTCTTAATACCAGGTTACTGTGTTTGCTTCCCTCCTATCTTTCCTCTTTTCCTGTGTGTTCATTCTCCTGCTTATTATGTCCATTTGTTGTCCCATTTCACCAAGTATCAGTTCGTTGTCTTTTGACCTTCTATCACTATGCGAATCTTGTTCATACACCTCTGTTCTTACGGTGGTTGAAATGTGTTTTGCATTACCTTTTATACATTCCTGCAGGAACATGGCACCACACTGGAATTCCTGGAGATCCTTACACTTGTGAATCGCATGGTGGCAGCTCGCACAATTGACCGTGCAGATTTTGCACATATGATCGGCAAAAAGCAGATTCCCTGCTTCGCGTCGATGCTCACTCGTAAATTGTACTTCCACCCAAAGTGATGCGTGGTCTTTTCTGGTCATATCACTCTTCTCGTTCCACTTATTGGAGGAAGAGCGTTGTGTTTTGAGCCATTTTAGATAGGAATTTGTGAAATTAATGCCTGTGTAATGTGCATGCTGAATATTTCATTTTAAAATGTATTTTTTAAGGTAAAAAGCACTTTTTTTTGTCTTTTCTTCATTTTACATTTGTTCTCATGGAAAAGAGACTACCGTTTTCCAACATCATATAATTTTTAATTTTCAGTCCTGTAATTTTGTTTTTTTACCATCATCTCATTGTGTATCATAACCCTGGTGTTGGGCTAGCGGCTAGGGTGCCAGCTTAGGATCCTAGGATCCTGGGTTCGAATCCCGGTCGATCGCTGAATTAACGCCAGGGGGGTTGACTCAGCCTGCTCATCCTTCCGAGGTCGGCTAATTTGAGGACCAGTTCACTGGTAATTCCCTGTTTGTCGTTAAAGGCGGCAAAAAGGGTTGGCGTCAGGAAGGGCATCCGGCCGTAAAACATTGCTTCAAAAAGGGGACCGAAAAACAACAACAACCACGGTTCCCGAAAAAGGCCAACCCCCGCTTGCGGGGAAAAAATGGCCTCTAAAGGTGGTTATATCTCATTGTGTATCATCTAAATGCTCTTCCAATCATCAATGGAAAGAAACATCCAGGATCTGGAGCAGAGACCCACAGCTTGCTGGTTGTGAACATTTTAAATCTCTATTTTGTACTTTGCATACAATTTAATGTGGTGCATAAACTTTCACAAATTGCTACTTTTATCAGATCAATGCCGCCCTGGAACCGTTTAGTACAGTTTTGCCTCATGACAAAGAAAAGGTCTAAAGCAGACCACAAGGATGTATTCAGAAGGAAGCATTGTGTAACTGTGATGATGAGCACTTGTAGCCATTTCATCTGTTTTATTGTGTACTAGCTCTTCTGGCCAAGTCGAGTATTTCCTAGATTAAAATTTTCCTCGTGTTTATGCATCCTTTATGTGTGCGATCAACAGAACATCGATCTAAGTATGCTAACCAATCTGGGAAGCAAATAAAAAGCTGACATTTCGGACGTTAACCTTTTGTCAGAGCAAAAGAGGGGAAACGCCTGAAATGTCAGCATCCCCTTGCTTCACACAGTGGTTAGCCTACTTGGATCAATGCTCTGGTGATTCTGTCCATTGTTCTACCTGTATGCTGATGCAGAATGACATGACTTCATGATTACGACTAGTTTTCATTGATCTATTCTTAAAATACTTGGACTGGCAATATTACAAACAGTTTCAGGAATGTCACTTACAGGTTGATTGAGTATATTGTGCTTACTTTTTATGGTGAAGGGTATATATATATATATATATATATATATATATATATATATATATATATATATATATATATATATATATATATATATATATATATATATATATATGTCAAGCATTTATAGCCATTTTATCTGTTTCTTGGGGTGCTCTTATGACCAAGTCAGACATTTCCTAGATCAATATTTCCTCGTGTTTATCTATCCTTAATGGATGGAATCAACAGAACATTGATCCAAGTATGCTAACCGATCTACAAGAACCTGTCATTTCAGGAATCAACCCTTTGTCGGAGCAAAAGAGGGTTGCTGCCTGAAATGTCGGCCTCTTCTTGCTTCCCATGGCGGGTAGCATTCCTCAGTCAATGCTCTGTTGATTCCATCCGTTTGTTCGACTTGCCTACTGATGCAGAAAAACGTGCCTTCATGATTAAGACTAGTTACTAAAGTACTTGCACTGGAAATATTACAAGCAGTTTCAGGAATGTAATTTACAGGATGATCGAGTGTATTGTGCTTACTTTTTTTTATGGTAAAGGATTGATACATATTCCAGTTTTCATTTCAAATGATTTGTTTGCTGTTGGTTTCTGTTGTGGCTCTCGTTTCATCTCCAAATATTGTCACACCTGAGGCTCCGTTAACATAATATGCCCTTTGTTCTTTCCCCACACGAGTTGTCCTGGTATTCCCTCAGTCCTCTCTCCAGGCCCTTTTTCTTCCTCCTCAAAGCGTCTCTTTGCACTCCGTGAAGTTCTCCTGTCTCTCCGAGGTCTCTTCTTGGCTCCCTACATGCGGGCTTCTCCTGTCTCTTCGAGGTCACTTCTTGGCTCCCTATACGCAGACCTCTCCTGTCTCTCCGATGGCACTTCTTCCACTCTACAAAAACAGGGTGATACAAGCTTAGGTCAATCCCAAACTTCTTCAGAGAAACCGAAAATAATGTTCTGCCTCACAAACTCCTCCAGGATCAGCTTCTCTTGTTCCTTTGATCTTGGGTGCAGACCTCTTCTGGCCCGTCATGTCCACGGGGTGGCCCCAATAAAAATAACTCTATTGTGACTTCTGGTGCCACAGCACACTGTGCCACCATGGCTGGCACACACTGGCCAGAGAGGTCTTGATGGGCCTGGTTGCACGCATGTGACACGGGTGCCTCTATGATGGGAAGTCCTCACCTGGCCCTGCCCACAAACAAGAGGTGTTCCCACATACAATATTACCCGAACTATCCTGTCTATAAATTACATATGCTGCCTCCTCAGAATCACGTATTAACAAACGACTTACTCTGACAGGTCCCTGTTACATGGCAATCTAACCGACTCGAAACACATGGACCATACTACACTTACCACAGTCTTGCTATACATTCCTGCCTCTCCATCCACGTAACAGCAATCCATGTAAAATCCATGTAACTTATTTTCTAAATCTCAATATGTTTTAAATGTACTGTATAAAGAGGCTGTTTTCCATTCAACTTTTAAATGTTGCAAGTAGTGGTATAGGAGTTGTAGTTATTGCCAGTTTATAAGTACAGTATATACACAATGAATCAGTATGGGGCGGCCTTGATACACCCGCCATGACCTGGCCGTATTGAGGAGTCGATGAAGGGATGGGCAGCCAGGCTGGCCAGCCAGATGAGCTGCTATCTGCCTCCCCTCCTCCCCCCTACCCCCACCTTCATAGGTATCTATTGTGTCCCCCTCCCATTCTTCTCAGGGAGGAAGATCCCTCAGGCCACTCGGGGCCGTGCTGCATGCTGCAGATGCGTATGGTGGGCCGGTTCAGCCATAGCCGACTCTAAAACACCAAAATCCATACAGGGCGGACTTGAGACACCCGCCGCGACATGGCTGTATGGGAGAGTCTTCGAAGGGATGGGTGGCTAGGCTGTCCGCCCAAAAGAGATGAGCAGCTAAACAAGAAGTTCTTCCTCCCTCCCCCCCCTTCATCCAATGGGGACCCTAATAATTATGGGGGGGGGGGGGCGGCTTGCCAGTGGCCACTCGGGGCCTAGCCGCAGCAGGGACAGGGGGCCGGTCCAGTCTTAGCTGACTCCGCAACGAAATCAGTACGGGGCGGCCTTGATACACCCGCCGTGAACTGGCTGTACTGAGTCGTCGATGAAGGGACGGGCAGCTAGGCTGGCCGGCCAGACGAGCTGCTATCTGCCTCCCCTCCCCCCCTACCCCCACCTTCATCGGTATCCATTGTCTCCCCCTCCCAATCTTTTTAGGGAGGAAGATCCCTCAGGCCACTAGGGGCCATGCTGCTTGCTGCAGATGCGACGATGGGCCAGCTCAGCTGTAGCCGACTCTAAAAAAACACAAAAATCCATACAGGGCGGACTTGAGACACCCGCCAGAACACGGCTGTATGGGAGAGTCTTCAAAGGGACGGGTGGCTAGCCTGTCCACCCAAAAGAGATGAGCAGCTAAACAAGAAGTTCTTCCTCCCTCCCCCCCCCTCATCCAATGTGGACCCTAATAATTATGGGGGGGGGAGGCTTGCCAGTGGCCACTCGGGGTCTAGCCGCAGCAAGGACAGGGGGCCAGTCCAGTCTTAGCTGACTCCGCAACTAAAACAGTACGGGGCGGCCTTGATACACCCGCCATGAACTGACTGTACTGAGGAGTCGATAAAGGGACGGGCAACTAGGCTGGCCGACCAGACGAGCTGCTATCTGCCAACCCTCCCCCCCTACCGCCACCTTCATAGGTATCTCTTGTCTCCCCCTCCCAATCTTTTTCGGGAGGAAGATCCCTCAGGCCACTAGGGGCCGTGCTGCCTGCTGCAGATGCGACGATGGGCCAGGTCAGCCGTAGCCAACTATAAAACACCAAATTCCATACAGGGCGGACTTGAGACACCCGCCGCGACACGGCTGTATGGGAGAGTCTTCAAAGGGAAGGGTGGCTAGGCTGTCCGCCCAAAATAGATGAGCAGCTAAACAAGAAGTTCTTCCTCCCTCCCCCTCCTTTGTCAGTCGCCTCGGCCTCCCACTCTTCCCCCATATCCCTGGACCTCAATGACGCAGAGAGCAAGGTTAACCACAGTTGCCGGGACGAGCTTGGGGAGCACTGAGCCCAAGAAGGAGGGACTAATGGCGGTAATCGCACGCCACCAGTAGCCTAGGTCAGGGATTGGAGGCGGAAGAGGGACCGTCTCAATGAGAGGTGACCCTTGAGACTCGATCGTTCGTATCGGGTGGCAGTGGGGGTGGGTGAGATGGCTGGTTGCGCTCGGTCGGTCTGGTATAATGTCCGCTCGGGCGGTCGTCTTGCACTGTCGGTCGGGCCCGGTGGCTTAGATAGTCCCGGTGTGTACCCCGGTTTAGAATAGGTACACCGTATCCCTGCGAATCGTAAGAGGCGACCAAGGGTTGGCGTCAGGAAGGGCATCCGGCCATAAAAACATTGCCTCAAACAGGGAACCATGATTGTCATGGGGCCTGCAAGGCTAACCCCTGCTCTAGCGGGGAAAATGGCCTTAAAACGATCATTCATTCATTCATTCATAGGTACAGTATAGGCAGCCACAGATTTAATCACACAAGAAGAGATATTTGAGTTTAAAATGGTCTCTGCTATTGTGTCATCCAATATTACTGGGCAATCAATATTCATGAAAATAATTGTGAATCCAAGAACAAAACAGTGGTACCCTTCTTGGATTCGTCATACATTGGCTTCTCTGTAAGTGGACCTTGCAACTATCATCTGATTGAAACAACATTTTGAGAGTGGAGCTAGTCAAGGTGTCCCTTGTCTGTTCAGCATTATTTCCTGTTTTGACCAATTTCCCATGTTTGGTGAGGTTAAAAGCTGTTGGGCACCACACATTGATGGTTAAATCATATGAAGGGTAAATGCTGTTGGGCACCACACATTCATGTTCCCTTAAATTTCCTACGTAAGCAGATGATATCCTTGTGTTTGCGGGAAGTCCTGTACATATACATTATACAGGGTGTTCCAAAAAGACATGGACAACTTTGGTTGTTAATATATTTTGTACCACAAATGATACAATGATACCCTTTGTTTTATATGACACAGAAGCTCAAAGTTTTCTTTGTTTTCAAGTCAGGTGGTTTAATGTAAAATAAAATGGCAAGTCCACAGGAGAAAGCTCAGTGCGTCAAATGGTTCAGAGACAAAATCAGACACAAGTTCGGCATAATTTCCACATAAGGTATATAAGGAATCTGCCATCATGGACTAGTATCAGGCAAGGTGTCCCACCATCATGGACTAGGGGTGCCAATTTGATTCATACAGCTGCATGAAGAAGTAAATGTATTTTATTTGCCAGATGTAGGGCGCCCCTTTATATGAACTTTCAAGAGCATTAATTGGTTCCTCCTAAGAAAACAAGGGTAGTCCAGCATGCACATGAGATTTTTTTGAATGTCCCTTTTTTCTGTCGTCTGGCATTTTCCACAAGCTATGGAATGTTCATTATTTTCTATACTTTGCCACATGGCACGCACATCTATAATAACAAGCATTCCGAGTATTGCGCTGCAATACATGTCCCCTACCAAAGTTCAAAGTGCCATAACTTTGTCAAAAATGATCGAATATGCAAATTTATGCACGGTTGATGATGGTTTTCAAACTTGATCTGAGGTATGGTGAGACACGTGTGTCATGCCTCGCCTCGTTGATAAGCCCCCAAGGTCGCTCCGTGGAGCAGTCTGCACGTATTGCCCTGTGTGAATTATATAAATTATTACCAACTCACGAACTGAGGTACTAGCGATTCAAGAGATATCCATTAAAAAAAAAAAAAAAATTCGTTTAATTAACGATATATGCCAAACCACGTGCCCTATCGCAAATTCCAAAAGGACATTTTAGTAGACTGACATGCTGAACAGATTTGTGAAGTTTCCCCCCAATTGGATCAAAAATGAGGGAGGAGCTCGGTTTTAAAGGTTCATGCTTAAAAACGTCATAACTCTGAAACCATGTGACGCATGACGTCATGCTCGTTGACTTTTTTGTTCGTCATTGGTATGCGATCCTGCATGCAAAGTTTGGCCTCGATCTCTTCAGCCGTTGCAGAGAAAAAGGGGTTTTCTTGTTTTCACTAAAAACAATATGGTGGCTGAACCACGTGACCTGTGACGTCATAATTACCATTATAATATTCTACAGACCAAGTCCATCATATGGTGAAAACTTTATCTCAATCTGTCCTATTATTGCAGAGAAAATCTTTTTTAAAGGAAATTAAAACTTAAAATGGCACTGAGTTAAGGATCATCAGAATTATCAGAATTACCAAAGTTCAAAGTGCCATAACTTTGTTTAAAATGATCGAAACGTCGCGAAGTTCGAACTTGACCTGTAACTTATCCTGAGGAAACCATGTGCCAAGTTTGAAATCATTAGCATTAAGCGTTTAGAAAAAAAGTCCGGAAAACTGTTCTTTGCGTGACGGACTGACGGACTGACGGATGGAGGGACGGCGTGCAAACCTGTAGTCCCCTTTGGTGTACACCGGTGGGGGACTAATAAAAGGCAGTGTGTGTCCGTCCGTCTGTCTCCTCCATAACTCCAAAACCATGGAACCCAGCAGTCCCAAATTTTGCATGCAAACACCTGGACCACCAACAGATTGCAATGATGAAAACTGGGTGTTTGGGTGTGTTATAACACCCTTTTTGAAGATGATTAACAAGGTGTCATAAGAAAACAAGTACAAAAAGTTTTAATTAAAACAAAAGCCGCGTCGATGTTACACAATGCCTAGATGCAGCTGTGCCTCTAACGTCGATGTTATAGGCACAGGACATTCCTATTGATTCTATTACTTGATGTTATTTTTGTGCAAAGTGAAAATATATCTCGGCAATTTCCCGTGTGTGGCGACGAATTTTTAATATATCTCGGCATTTTCCCGTCTGTTATTTCAGGCGGTGTATGACTGACCATGCCACGTTAAAAAAAAAAAAAATCTCGGCAATTTCCCGTGTGTGGCGACACGTGAACGAAGCTATGCTCCTCTCTCCACATTATTGTGATGACGTATAAATTAAATATTTCATCGTGACGATTGTCATCAAATGGACGAATTTTTAATACTAGGGCGTGCCCGCACGTACGGGCACGCCCGTACGTGCTTGCCCGTACGTGCGTGCAAAAAAACATGCGTGCAAACAACAACAAAAAAAAACTTTGAAACCACGTGGCAGTAACGACCACAGAACCCCCCCCTCTATTTACATGAAATGGTTTGGTCCATTCGCAACGACCACAGAACCCCCCCCCCCCCCCTCTATTTACATGAAATGGTTTGGTCCATTCGCAAAGCCAAAGCGAACGGCTTGCGAGTACGGTGACCATACCTTGGGAACCACTTGTCCGATTAATTTCAAACCTTGAAAAGGCACATCCTCGGGTCCCCAGCAATATACCTGGCAAGTTTCAAGTATATCGGACCGGTAGTTGTCGAGAAACAGCGGTCGCATACATACATACAGACAGACAGACACACACACACACAGAGATTACTGGAATTATAGATAGATATCTCGGCATTTTCCCGTCTGTTATTTCAGGCGGTGTATGACTAACCATGCCGCGATTAAAAAAAAATATATCTCGGCAATTTCCCGTATGTGGCGACACGTGAACGAAGCTATGCTCCTCTCTCCACATTATTGTGACGACGTATAAATTAAATATTTCATCGTGACGATTGTCATCAAATGGACGAATTTTTAATATATCTCGGCATTTTCCCGTCTGTTATTTTGGGCGGTGTATGACTGACCATGCCGCGATTTAAAAAAAAAAAAAATCTCAATGGACTTAAAGTTACAGGCCTTTGAGAATTCATTTCATTCTATAAAGGGCAACTTTCATCGGATTTTCTTCCCGTTTTTTTTCAACTGAGTCTAAAACTATGTTAGCGACTGTGAAAAATGAAATGATATATCGAATTTGATTTGAAATAAAACTGTGTGAGAGAGGAAGACACCACGGGCCTACAAAACAGGCCTCAAAGCTATGCGAGTTAATAAAATGGTGGATATTTGTTTATATGAAGCCTCTCCCACAATGGGTGGAGCTATGGTTCCCAGAATGGGTGGAGCTTTGAGGTTTTGTCTTCTCTGCAAGAAGAAGAAGAACAACAACAACAGCAGAGGGCACTCTATGACCAGCGTCTTGCGACGCGGCAAAAAACCCAATGTGGTGGTGTACCAATATGGCGACCCACCATCTTGGTCAGCCCACTGCACCTTGCTGGGTTCTTAAGCCGCCATTTTGTTTTGGCCTACTCAAACATGCCTTGCCTTGGAAACACGATCGATTAATTATCATTACATAATTGAAGTATATCATCAAAATCTGGATTCGGATATGAGGATTGGATGCTGTAGACGAAATAATGTCCAAATCTGGAGTGAAATCTGACAAAATTGACCATATCTAGCGATTGGTGGACACTATTCAGGCTGCCTTTGCAAGCCATGGCATTACAGTAGATAGAACTCCCTTTTTGTTTTTAGTCATAAGGCTGGGAGGTTTGGGTGTGTTATAACAGCCTTTTTTTGTAATTTGTTTGCTCTCAGTGGTTTCCACATGATTTGCTGCTTGAAATCGATCTGTTTTTAAAATTCCTCGGTCATTTCAACCAGAATCAGCTTGCTATCACTTGCCAAGCCTGCCATTCCTTATCACCCATTTTGTTGGAGTGCTTGCTGGAGTGCTTCAGCTGCTTGGCATGGGCTCTACAAATGAAGTAAGAAATGCCTGTGTACCGAATTAATTAGTCAAAAGGCCGGGGAAGTTGGGTGTGTTATAACACCCTTTTTGAATATTAACAAGGATTAACAAGGTGAACCACCACTTAGTGAACACTATTCAGGCTGCTTTTGCAAGGCATGGCGTTACAGTAGACAGAGCTGCCTTTTTGTTTTCACGTACCCATTTTTTCATCGACTAACCTTTTTGTTTGATATAGTCACTCTCCCCCTCCCCTACCCCGTTTTTCGCTCTATCCTCCTTCCCTTCTCCCTCTCCTCCTTGCTCCTCCCCCTTTCCTCCTCCACCCTCCCTTATTCTCTCTTGCCTCATTTCTCTCTCTCCCCTCCATCCTCATTTCTCTCTCTCTCTCCCCCTCCCACTCCACTCCCCTTCCTTCCCCCCCTCCATCCCCCTTCCCTCTCTCTCCTCCCCCTCCCCCTCCTCCACCACTCTCCCTCCCTCCTCTCCTCCCCCCCCCTCATTAATATTCCTGTCAGGAAGCGACTCATTGTTACCCGGCAATGCCGGGTACTTTTGCTAGTACCATATGAAGGGACCTTTTCTATGCCCCTGACATTTTTTCCCAAGAATGGCCTTATACCTCTAATTGATGATTGGGTCGAATCCATTTAAGAGTTGCTGTTATTATCTATCAATTTTGCATAAATAGAAAAAGCAGCATAAAGAAAAGAAAAGGCAGAGCAGCATAAAGAAAATAAAAGAAAAAGCAGCATAAAGAAAAGAAAAGGAGGAGCAGCACAAAGAAAAGAAAAGGTAGAGCAGCATAAAGAAAAAGAAAAGAAAAGGAAGAGCAGCATAAAGCAAAGAAAAGCAAAGGCAGAGCAGCATCAAGATAAGAAAAGACAGAGCAGCATAAAGAAAAGAAAAGGAGGGCAGCATGAAGAAAAGAAAAGACAGAGCAGCATAAAGAAAAGCAAAGACAGAGCAGCATCAAGATAAGAAACGGCAGGGCAGCATAAAGAAAAGAAAAGGAAGAGCTGCATAAAGAAAAGAAAGGCAGAGCAGCATCAATAAAAGAAAAGGCATAGCAGCATCAAGAAAAGGAAAAGCAGCATAAAGAAAAGCAAAGGCAGAGCAGCACAAAGAAAAGAGAAGGCAGAGCAGCATAAAGAGAAGAAAAGGAAGTGCAGCATAAAGAAAAGAAAGGCAGAGCAGCATCAAGCAAAGAAAAGGCAGAGCAGCATCAAGCAAAGAAAAGGAAAAGCCGCATTAAGCAAAGAAAAGAAAAGGAAGAGCAGCACAAAGAGAAGCAAAGGCAGAGCACCATCAAGAAAAGAAAAGGAAAGGAAGAGCAGCATAAAGAAAAGAAAAGAAAAGGCAGAGCAGCATAAAGAAAAGAAAAGAAAAAGCAGCATTAAGAAAAGGAAAGAAAAGGAAGAGCAGCACAAAGAAAAGCAAAGGCAGAGCAGCACAAAGAAAAGAAAAGGCAGAGAGAGCAGCATAAAGAAAATAAAATAAAATGCAGAGCAGCATCAAGAAAAGCAAAGGCAGAGCAGCACAAAGAAAAGAAAAGAAAAGGGAGAGCAGCATAAAGAAAAAGAAAAGAAAAGGCAGAGCAGCATCCAGAAAAGAAAAGAAAAGGAAGAGCAGCACAAAGCAAATAAAAGAAAAGGCAGAGCAGCATAAAGAAAAGAAAAGGCAGAGCAGCATAAAGAAAAGAAAAGGCAGAGCAGCATAAAGAAAAGAAAAGGCAGTGTAGCATAAAGAAAAGAAAGGCAGAGCAGCATCAAGATAAGAAAAGGCAGAGCTGCATCAAGAAAAGAAAAGACAGAGAAGCATAAAGAAAAGGAAAGGCAGAGCAGCATAAAGAAAAGAAAAGGAAAAGCAGCAAAAAGAAAAGAAAAGAAAAGGAAGAGCAGCATCAAGAAAAGAAAAGGCAGAGCAGCATAAAGAAAAGAAAAGGCAGTGTAGCATAAAGAAAAGAAAGGCAGAGCAGCATCAAGATAAGAAAAGGCAGAGCAGCATAAAGAACAGAAAAGAAAAGGCAGAGCAGCATAAAGAAAAGAAAATGCAGAGCAGCATAAAGAAAAGCAAAGGCAGAGCAGCATCAAGCAAAGAAAAGGAAAAGCAGCATTAAGGAAAATAAAAGAAAAGGAGGAGCAGCACAAAGAAAAGCAAAGGCTGAGCAGCATAAAGAAAAGAAAAGGCAGAGCAGCATCAAGCAAAGAAAGGGGAAAAGCAGCATAAAGAAAAGAAAGGGGAAAAGCAGCATAAAGAAAAGAAAAGGCAGAGCAGCATAAAAAAATAAAATGAAAGGCAGAGCAGCATCAAGATAAGAAAAGGAGGAGCAGCATAAAGAAAACAAAAGAAAAGGCAGAGCAGCATAAAGAAAAGAAAAGAAAAGGCATAGCAGCATCAAGATAAGAAAAGGCAGGGCAGAATAAAGAAAAGAAAAGAAAAGGTAGAGCAGCATAAAGAAAACAAAAGGCAGAGCAGCATCAAGATAAGAAAAGGCAGAGAGAGCAGCATAAAGAAAAGAAAAGGTCGAGCAGCATAAAGAAAAGAAAAGGCAGAGCAGAATAAAGAAAAGAAAAGAAAAGGGAGAGCAGCATAAAGGAAAAAAGGAACGGCAGAGCAGCATCAAGATAAGAAGAGACAGAGCAGCATAAAGAAAAGGAAAGGAAGAGCAGCATGAAGAAAAGAAAAGACAGAGCAGCATCAAGAAAAGCAAAGACAGAGCAGCATATAAGAAATGGCAGGGCAGCATAAAGAAAAGAAAAGGAAGAGCAGCATAAAGAAAAGAAAGGCAGAGCAGCATCAAGAAAAGAAAAGGAATAGCAGCATCAAGAAAAGAAAAGGAAAAGCAGCATAAAGAAAAGCAAAGGCAGAGCAGCACAAAGAAAAGAAAAAGGCAGAGCAGCATAAAGAAAAGAAAAGAAAAAGCAGCATAAAGAAAAGAAAAGAAAAGGAAGAGCAGCACAAAGAAAAGGAAAGGAAGAGCAGCATTAAGCCAAGAAAAGCAAAGGAAGAGCAGCATAAAGAAAAGAAAAGAAAAGGCAGAGCAGCATTAAGAAATGGAAAGGCAGAGCAGTATAAAGAAAAGAAAAGGCAGTGCAGCATAAAGAAAAGAAAGGCAGAGCAGCATAAAGAAAAGAAAAGGCAGAGCAGCATAAAGAAAAGAAAAGGCAGTGCAGCATAAAGAAAAGAAAAGGCCGAGCAGCATAAAGAAAAGAAAAGGCAGAGCAGAATAAAGAAAAGAAAAGGCAGAGCAGAATAAAGAAAAGAAAAGGCAGAGCAGAATAAAGAAAAGAAAAGGCAGAGCAGCATCAAGCAAAAAAAGAAAGGGCATAGCAGCTTCAAGTTAAGAAAAGGCAGGGCAGCATAAAGAAAAGAGAAGGCCGAGCAGCATAAAGAAAAGAAAAGGCAGAGCAGCATCAAGCAAAGAAATTTACTTAAATGTTATGCATGGATTTACTTAAATGTTATGTATTTAATGGTGGAAAACAAGCCGAACCACTCCACCCCCATCCCCCCTATTTACATTAATTCTTATGAGATAAATTGAGATACTTATAAACTACATGTCATGTTTTCAAGCACTTAACCACGGTGTTAACCGAGAACCAAGTGTATATTAATACAATGAAAGCAGATCACACAAAATGATAAAACAATGCGACCTAGTATACAAAACTGTGCAGGTAAAAAAACAGAAAAAAAGAAGCGCTGTCTACTGTACCGCCATGGCTTGCAAAAGCAGTTTGTAGAGTGCACTCCCGTTAATCATCTTCATAAAAGGGATGTTTGCATTTACCCAAGCACCCAGTTTTCATTCGTGCACTCTTTTGGAGTTTCCTTAGTATGCATGCAATGTTTCAGACTGCGTGGTTTCATGGCTTTGAAGTTATGGAGGAGACACACTCACTGACTGGCAAACACTCTTTTATATACCCACTACCAGTCAAAAGTTTAGGTATACAACAACAACAACAACAACGGGCATTTTAAGGCCATTTTCCCTGCTAGAGCGGGGGTTAGCCTTGTGGACCCCATGACAATATTCTCCATTTTGCCCATTTTACCCCATCCATACTCTCCGCAATCAACACCAGATCATCTGCATACAAAAACTCCCACGGTAAACCATCCTTTACGTTCCGAGCCAGCACCTCAATCACAGCTACAAATAGTAGTGGACTTAGTACCGACCCCTGATGCACTCCCACCTTCACCTCAAACTCACCACTGTTCCGGTCCTTTGTCCTTATAGCTGTGCGCACACTCTCGTACATTTCCATCACTACTCTGATCAACCATTCCTCCACTCCTAAATTTCCTCGATGCCCATGTCACTACTTCACGTGGAACCCCATTGAATGCTTTCTCCAGATCAAAAAACACAAGAAACAACTTCTTCCTCTTCTCCCTGTAATTCTCCTGCAACTGCCTCACAATAAAAATCACGTCTGTCGTTCCTCTTCCTGGCATAAATCCAAACTGCATTTCGTCAATCTTCACTTTCTTCCTTATCCTCTTCTCCAACACTCTTTACAATACCTTCATTCCATGCTCTATGTTGTAATAATCAGAGATACATTGTCTCAGAGCTGAGTATAATTGTGATCGATCTCAAACAGCATCTAAAGGGAGAACTAGCAATCATAGTATTAGTATTACTACAGGTACATAGAGATGATATCTATTCAAGCGAGCATGCAGCGCACAATGCAGAATCCTTACCATTCTACGGAAGTCCGGAGATGCTATAGAATTACATGGCACAGAACTACCTTCTGCGCTGAACGGCAGTCTCTTTATAGGAGCCGCGTAGGAGCCACGTAGTGGCAATGAATAGAATAACACCAGGGTCGTAACTTAGATGACATTTTGACCACATTCTCCCCGCGTTTAAAACTTTACCAGCAGGCCATTGAACAGTAGGCACATATTGATATCTTTATAGGAGCCGCGTAGGAGCCACGTAGTGGCAATGAGTAGAATAACACCAGGGTAGTAACTTAGGCACATATTGATAAACAGCAGATGGATATATAGAAATGCGAAGAATCGAAATACATCTGAAAGGATGTTACTGCCAGTCGAAACGCCCAGGTCGTCATCAATCCCGATTACGGGGTTACTGCAATTCAACCGCGCACTCATAGTCTGGTTAGCAATCAGTTTCTAGATATTGTTGGGGTTTTGAGAACCCTGCACTTAGTAAATTGTTGTAAATAATTATCTGTGTAAATACCTCCATTTCATTGTTAAGGTCAAAGGTCGTCCCCTAGTTAGTCCATGAACAACACGAAGCGAACCATAGGCCCTCTTCGTAGTTATTTCATTATTATGTGTTTCAGGTAAGGCTGTGTTTCCAATAGTTGAATCTGCGTTGCATTAATCAAATAAGATAGGTCCCTTTCGTTCCCTTCAAACGCGGTGCGAGTGGTTTGCTATCCCCACAAGACGCCATTGCCATGTGCTCCATCTCGGAGAAGAAGGGGGAGGAGCCACCAGAACGGGCGTGGCATGTCGACGCGTCATCGGAGGTGGAGTCAGCCAGCCCTTACCGGCCAACCAGCACCGCGGTTAGCCAACCGGTAGGCGTGCCCTCGGAGCCCGCGGCTTGATACGGCCGACAGCAATAAAAGCAACTGCAAGGGACTGCTTCAGAGAGATGCGTGAGGAGGTCCATGAGAGAGTTGGACAGAGAAGGTACAAGGTCGGTGAGAAGGCATGAAAGAGAGACGTGATCCGGAGTTGGAAGACGAAGGCAAGGGAGAGAGGAGCATCCCAATCGCTGTATGCAACGACCACTCGCAGTGAACGACACGCGCTCGCTGCCTGCCAGGGTTTCCCGCCACGACACGAGTCGACCCCTGGAGCCGGACCTCGATGCTACCATCTGCCTGGGCCTTCTCATCCCCTCGTCCAGTGATTCCTGCCTGCTATTCCCCTTTCGTGTGAGTCTGTGTTTGTTCTGTCTGGGCGTTGATAAGTAAGACTGTTTTAAGGCTTGCCCTGTGTATCTGCTTTTTCCTCCTGGTAAATGCCCTTCTTTCGTTTCATCTTCTTTGGGTTTTCATGTACATAATTAATAAATATCTGTTATTCCCTACTTTGGCTTCTTCTTTCCCCCAATCGCTTTAGTCCCTTCTTCCCATTGAATACCTGTGGCGCGATTTTGGCCAAATGCTCGGAATCGGGTTTAGTCAATTGATAACGGCTCGAACCGCGGCTTGCTAAACCGCTCGGCAAATACCATCTTGTCCGTGGTTCGAGCGGTACTTGTCTCCCTGTTTTGCAGCGGGATTGGTGAAGGTATTCGGGATAATACCTTGACCAATAACCCTGATCAATCCCACCCCGCAAAAGAGCGTTACAAGTACCAGGACCGGTCGGATGGCCAGCTTAACAGGACAAGGGGATTAACCCCCCCTTGCTAACGGGAGTGCCGTCCCCTGGATCCATATCAATTGGTAGTCAGGAGTTGGGATCTGGAACCTGGGACTAAATTTATTTAGACCAAATTTTGGACACCAATTGTGCTATTGGCCATAACAATTGGTGTCGGGGAGTGGGATTTGAAGCCCGAACCAAATTTTAATCCATCGAGAAAATTTGGTCAAAATTTGGAGCGGCCGAAATTTTTATTAACAACGAAATTAAATCGTGCCATGGATGGTCAAGGCGGTCGGATGCCGGTAGGGGAGGTAGAAGAGGGGTTAGAGGCAATCCAGGACCCCAGGGAGGAGGAGAGCAATGAGGGTGCGGTAGCGGGGGTTGCAGGCGCACAAGATGGTGGCGCCTCGCATGAGGTTAGAGGAGCACAAAATGGTGCCTTGCACGTGGCCGCGGTAGCCGCGCCCGCTGTACCACTACCAGTGGGCTTTGATGTGGAGGACTTCGTGATGCAATTCACTGCGATGCTGAGAAAGGAAATGGGAAACCAACTTGGGGGATTGAGGAAGGATATGGGAGAAATGAGGGACGAAGCAAGGGGTACCAGTGAGCAATTGAGAAACGAGATGGGAAACCAAATTGGAGGATTAGAAAGCCAGATAGGGGGGCTCGACGGCAAATTTGGGGGGCTAGGAAGCAAATTGGAGGGATTCGGAAGTAGATTTGGGGGCAAATTGGGGGGAATAATTGGCCAAGCCAAATAAATTAATGAGGGGTTAGCGAGGGGGCAGGCCAGGTATGAGATAAAGCAGGTGGTGAGGGAGGTTAACCGCAGGTTGGGCGAAGAGGTCGTGGGGGTACGCGACGAGGTAACGCGGTTTGAGAAGCGCGGGTTGAGCGAGGTGGAGCAAAGCGCAGGTAACTGGACGGGGGTAGAAATTGCGACCCGGGGTATGGGGAAGCCGGCGACCACCGAGGTAGAAAAGGAAATTTTATTCGGACCAGCGGTCGTCGAGGAGAAAGAAATTAACAAGTTGGTTATAGTTGAAATTGGGATTGAAGAGACGGCACAGATGGGAATGGAATCGGAGAAAGTGATGGATAATGTGCAAGGGCCGTGCTCGCATCATGATGCCGTGCTTAATCCTTATAAAGATTTGCAGGTGTTGGAGCGAGGAGGAAGAAGAATCCCCTTGGTGAGTCGGGCTGTGTATGGTGCTAAGAGGTTTTGCGGGAAGGTGTTTAGCGCAAAAAGAATTTTCGCGCGCTTGGGATCGAGAAAGCACCCGAGCATTGGTGAAGGGTCCCTTGTGAGTGGTGTGAGTGGAAATGGCGCGCTTGTGAGGAAAAAGTGTGCGTCGAAGAGTGAGTGTGTTATAAAGTGTGGGAGTGATACCGGGTGCGAGAGCGAATGCACGTCAGAGGGTATGTGTGAAACAGAGTGTACGGAGTGTGACACGGAGAGTGAGTTGGTGGTGGCGCGGGTGCGGGAGAGCACATCGGAGCGCGTGAGTGGGTATGTGCTGGAATGCACACCTGTGGTGAGTGGTACTGAGTACGTACCGGGAGAGTGTGCACAAGAAGGTGCGCAAGACGACGAGTGTGTGCCAATGTGTGCGGTGGTCAGGTGGGTAACGAAGTCTGTGAGCGGAACGAGTGTACCTGGGTGGTGTGTAAAAGAAAGTCCAATAACGAAGTGTATGGAGACCCCTGGATGTATGAGCAATGAACGGAACGAGTGGTGTGAGCATGTCCGGGGAGCATCGACATTAAACGGGATAGCGGTTAGACTGACGTTTAACCGACGCGAGCTCTCGGTCCATGCCAGGCTGTGGGTATTGCGGGAGCCGGAGGGGATCGGTGCAGCGTCGCTTCGGTTCTGAGCATCGTGCACGACCCAGGCCGGGCCCCGCCCCGTACGGTCGAATCCGCGCTTTGCCGGGCAAGGCGACCGGCCTGGTTCGAGGGAAGGTAGGAGGGATCAGCATGGCGCCCCCTTGTGGTGGCGGCGTCCACCCCGGGCAAGGTTGGCCCACCGCGCATGGGAGCGAAAGGCCCCGCGCCGGGATGGTGCTTTGAATCTCGGCCCAACCAAACCTCCTCCCCTGAACCGAATGCCAGACGGACCCAACCTGCAGGAGACCAAACCACCTGTATGCATTGCGCGGCTTTGCGAAGCCGAGCTTTGCAAATGTAATGACGCACCGAGGATCGAAGCTTAATGGACGATGGTAGGGGTAGGAAATTGATGATTGGCAAATTGGATTGGCAAATTTGATGGGCAAATTTTGATTGGCAAGAATTGGATGGGCAAAATTGATAGTGGGAGATGCCCGATGTAGAGGGATGGTAAATCCATAATCCCTCACATCCAACCTGGGCACATGAGCAATAGTTATGGGGTTATGGCAGTGAAAACCTAGCCAGGGAGGGTTAGGTTATTGATACGAGTTAGAAAGATGAAGATAGGTAACTGTAGAGTTAAGTAGCGACATCATACAGGTAAGAGGGGACGTAGAGAGGTTAGATGGTTGTTAATGACATGGTATGTGCAATAGTGTAAAGGATGACTGGGGATGCACTAAGTTAGAAGGGCACCAGGTAGTTTAGATGATGCAGTTGTGTTTGTGGTGAGAGTGATGAAATGAGGAATTAAGAGGCAATGCTCGTGAATGGTACAGTGTGTGTGAAGGAGGTGATTGAGCAGCGTACTGTAAAAAGTGTGAGTTGAGTGCGTAGTATTGAATGAATGGTCCTGGAGGGAAGACGGGTGCAAGAGCCACCCGGTGTGTGTGAGCACAGGTGTGTAAGTGAAGTACAGGTGTGTGGAGAATGGTTGTGTGAAATAGCTGGTATGGAATATATGGAATATATGGAGAATGGAATGAATGGTGTGGAGTGAGTAGTGTGGAATATGTGGAGTGGAGTGGTTGGTGCGGGAGGAGTGGATGGGGAGGATGGACCCCTTTCACGAATACCCGGGGAGGGTAGTTTAAGAGTAGGTAGAGGGTATAGGTAAATTGTGGTTGGATATTGGCATCTGTGGTGCGTGTGGTAGAATGGTGTTTGGATGGGTGCATTCGTGAAGTGGAAATGGCTGGGCGTGTGGACTGTTAGTAAGTGTAATTGAATGGGCACACCGCCACTGTGAGGATGTCGGCCAGGTGAGGCCGCAGGTGGGCTCTGGGAGCCGGTAGAGTTGTTCAGTGGGGCCCGAGGATCCGGAGGACGGACCCGGGTAGCCCAGTGCCAGAGCAGGCACCGAGTGGGGAGAGCGCCAGAGGACCTTCCCCAGGTAGATAGGTTAGGGTAAGGAGCAGGTAAGCTCGGAGGCAACTGCAGTGGCGGAGGTGTGTAGGTGAGCGGACCTGCTGGGAGCGCCACATGACCCAGTCCTGAAATTGTGCAAAGGCACAGGAGTTGAATTGGGGGATTGAGACCCCAAATTGAGGAGCACCACAGTTTGGTCAATGGTAGTCTGGTTTTTAGAACCGCATAGAGTAAGATGGCCAATGGTTTTGCAGGGAAAGACCCCGGGTAGAGTAAAAGTGTTAAAGTCATTTAGAGGATAGTTCGGATTGAATTCTCCTCGCACCATCTGCAGCCACTCACCTGAGGTGATGACAGTGCTCCACACCATGCCATGGTTCTTTTTGTGCAAATGTTTTGGAGTTTAAGACGCATCATGACGTGGGTGTGACATTGTGCTGGTATTCCATCTCTTCCTCCTTAGGAGGGATTGATGATGAATTGGTTGGTGGCAAATTTGGTTAAGAGGGATTGGGGACGAATTTGGTATAGGGAGATATGGGGAAGACAGGACGTAGAGACGGATTTGTAAATTTTTTAAATACGGGGTAAGGGGCAAGGGTAGAGTAGGTGACGGGGGGTGCGGGGGGGGGGGGGTGACGTACAATAGGGACGGGCTTTCTCCGTTCGCTCCCCGTGCGCACCTCCCTCTGCATTGCCTTGTTTTAATGTGTACTCTTGTGCCCTTACCCATCGCTAACTCTGCTTTGTCTTCCTACCCACCCATGGACCGTGGTCTTGGGCACTGAGGGAAAAGTGTGCAGGCATCACAGTTGTGTGCCCGCATTCCCGCTGCCAGCTGCCTGGACCGATGCACCACTTTATGGACCGCATGACTTGCGGCCTAAGCACCACTTTATGGACCGCACGTTTCTGCGGCCACGCACCACACATATGGACCACACGTTTGTGGCATGACCCCTCTGCTGGGACCGGCCATTGTGGCCAGAAGTCTTCGCTTGCGGACCTTGGTGAGGTGGCACTAAGCCATGCAGGTGGACCACCATAGTTGGCCCCTGCTGGCCATAATTTTAAAAAAAACGGACACGTTTTGTGCTTTTTGTTTTATTAGCCATCAAATAGGCCGCAAGCAAGAACAGCAAGAAAGAGCAACATCAAGACCATCGGCCCGGCAGAGCGGAGAAGACGTCGGACACCATTTTATTGACATTGGAATGCATGACTGTGCACTGGATGGTGCTTTTTGGTGCTTGCATGCTCAGGGATGCATTGCAATATCAATTCTGCATCCCCGGGCATGTGAGAGTGGTGTATCGGTGCAGTGCAGTGCATGCTTTTCCTCCCTCCCACAGGATTCTTTTTGCTTCCCAAGAAAGACAGGTCCTGGGTTTTTTTTTTTTTTTTTTTTGGTTTTTTTTGTATACAAGATCGAGGCTCGTGAAAGAGCGAACATTAATCACACAGAAAGACAAACAGACACATAAAACAAATAACATCGGGAGCGGTAGACAAGATGGGGAGAGAGGGGGAAGGACACAAACACAACATTTGAGAGCAGGGACCGAGAGACATGGAGACATCGAGAGATCTGTGGGAGGGAGAGGGCTTTGGGTGGGAGGCATGTGGAGGGGGGGGGGGGGTGGGAGAGGTATAAACATATGGACACTGCCAGGATTTCCAGGAAAGAAGTTGGAATTTCAAAGAAGGTGGATCTGGGGTGAATTAGTGGGGGTAGAAAAGATCAAGGTTTTGGATGGGGGAAGATAAGAGATGGTGGTGAACAGCTGTTTTAAAGACCTGGAGGGAGGAGAGGGATTGAAGGGAGTGTGGGAGTTTGTTCCAGAGGCGGGAGAAAAGAGGAATGAAAGAGTGAAGGTGAGCAGAGAGCCGAGATTTCGGCAGTTTAACCATCAGAGGGTTGCTGGCAGATCTTGTGCGACCTGTAGGAATATTTGGGGGACAGAGCACAGAGAGAGCTGGGGGAGCAAGGCCGGAGAGGAGTCGGTAGAAGACAGAAAGACCACCTACCTGCCTGCGGTGAGTGAGTGAAAGGCCCTCAGAGATAGCTTCATCGTGGGAGATTCCAATCTTGTGTAAATACAAAATAGTGTCTTGTAAATAATGCTCCCCACCATCAATGTGTAGTTTGAAAATAATTCCGCAATTCGGTTATTCTGTGGGTGTGAATCTGTTAGGTAGGATGCAATGTAGCAGGGGGACATACTTAATTGTTTTTAAAACTGTCGCACTCAGGGTAAGGTTAATAGTAGAGGGTAACTACATCTGAGTGTCACATTAAGTTAAAGTTTTGTCGGCCCGGGACGTGCCTGGAGGAATGAGGGTGCTGTGTTGGGGTTTTGAGAACCATGCACTCAGTAAATTGTTGTAAATAATTCTCTGTGTAAATACCTCCATTTCATTGTTGAGGTCAACGGTCGTCCCCTAGTTAGTCCATGAACAACACATAGCGAACCATAGGCACTCTTCGTAGTTATTTCATTATTATGTGTTTCAGGTAAGGCTGTGTTTCCAATAGTTGAATCTGCGTTGCATTAATCAAATAAGATAGGTCCCTTTCGTTCCCTTCAAAAGCGGTGCGAGAGGTTTGCTATCCCCACAAGATGCCATTGCCATGTGCTCCATCTCAGAGAAGAAGGGGGAGGAGCCACCAGAACGGGCGTGGCATGTCGACGCGTCATGGGAGGTGGAGTCAATCAGCCCTTACCGGCCAACCAGCACCACGGTGAGCCAACCGGTAGGCGTGCCATTGGAGCCCGCGGCTTGATACGGCCGACAGCAATAAAAGCAACTGCAAGGGACTGCTTCAGAGAGACGCGTGAGGAGGTTCATGAGAGAGTTGGACAGAGAAGGTACAAGGTCGGTGAGAAGGCACGAAAGAGAGACGTGATCCGGAGTTGGAAGACGAAGGCAAGGGAGAGAGAAGCATCCCAATCGCTGTATGCAACGACCACTCGCAGTGAACGACACACGCTCGCTGCCTGCCAGGGTTTCCCGCCACGACGCGAGTCGACCCCTGGAGCCGGACCTCAACGCTACCGTCTGCCTGGGCCTTCTCATACCCTCGTCCAGTGATTCCTGCCTGCTATTCCCCTTTCGTGTGAGTCTGTGTTTGTTCTGTCTGGGCGTTGATAAGTAAGACTGTTTTAAGGCTTGCCCTGTGTATCTGCTTTTTCCTCCTTGTAAATGCCCTTCTTTCGTTTCCTCTTCTTTGGGTTTTCGTGTACATAATTAATAAATATCTGTTATTCCTTACTTTGGCTTCTTCTTTCCCCCGATCGCTTTAGTCCATTCTTCCCATTGAATACCTGTGGCGCGATTTTGGCCAAACGCTCGGAATCGGGTTTAGTCAATTGATAATGGCTCGAACCGCGGATTGCTAAACCGCTCGACAAATACCATCTTGTCCGTGGTTCGAGCGGTACTTGTCTCCCTGTTTTGCGGAGGGATTGGTGAAGGTATTCGGGATAACACCTTGACCAATAACCCTGATCAATCCCACCCCGCAAAAGAGCGTTACAAGTACCAGGACCGGTCGGATGGCCAGCTTAACAGGACAAGGGGATTAACCCCCTCCCCCCCCCTTGCTAACGGGAGTGCCATCCCCCGGATCCGTAACAATTTATATATAGAGAAAGGAAATCCCAAACAAGAATATATCGAACAAAGCAAGCAGTGCACACCCCGTGCGTCCCGGGAGAAGACGGAGAGCCCGTTGGCGGAACCTTCGGACTGGACCCATCAAATTCCCCGCTAGACTTGAGATGAAACGTCGCAGTAGTCTTACAGTGGGGTAGCCGGGCACAGTAGCTAGGTCGGATAATTTGTACCTTGGCGAAGAACGAATCATCATTGCGTGGACGCACAGCTCATTTACAGGAAACAGATCCAGGCCTCCACATCGGCCTCTACCTGTACTAAGCCTACAGCGGATCATTCGTGATAACCAATCATTGGCAGCGATGCACAATCGCAACCGAACAAGCAGAAGCCGCATGCAGTGAAGGACCGTCCTAGGGTCCATGTTGTCATGGAACGATAGCAAGAACAGGGGTAGACATCGAGGGAGAGAGAGCTACCATATGAGCCATTCGGAGCCAATAGCTGATACCTCCCACGGCCGTCTAACGCGAACCAAAGGCAGAGTATTCGTATTAGTAGATGCGCAGCTGCAGCCCCTCGCGACCAGGCCTCGCTCGGCACAGACAACGAACGTCCTCACGCACGTTAAAGTCAAACGTCAAGATATCGTAGTCGCGTAACATGGCGATTAATGAGAATCGCGGAGAATGTCGCCTACGGTGAGGCCTGCTCAGGCGGCCCACATTGTCACATCTGCAGCGAGGTCCCCCTCACCAGATTCCCACACCGGGCGATAAGTGAAGGCCCCACGAGGCCTCCGTTCATCTCGAGCACTCAGATGGGCATGACACGTCCCGTCCAGCAGCACAGCGCTCTGTGGATTGGTAATTACCTCGGACGGATCACGCACGGCATGCGATGTCACGTGGAACCTAAATTGTCCTCTGGAACTTAAATTAGGGTTAAGGTTACCGGCGGAATGGAGGACGAACAGATGCCGCCCAGCTATACCGATCGGATCGGCTATACCGAATCGGCCCAGCTATAACGATCGAATCTTCTGCGTTGGGCTCAGACCTAGCTGGATCGCTCCATGCACTGATGGCGAAGTGATGCACTGACGCCGTGGAGTTCCGCATTACGCACGACGCGAAGTGACGCACTGACGCCGTGGAGTTCCGCATGATGCACGACGCGAGGTGATGCACCGACACCATGGACTCGCACGTGATGTCCTGGATGGATCCCCCTATCGACAAAACCGAGAGGATGTTCTCATCCTCATCCACCCCCTCCTCCGAGATTGCAGCTGCACTAGCTCTGTGTACCAGAGTAGAGCGACCTTTGCTGTCTAGGTCAGAGGGAAAGTTATGCAGGCAACAACCGGACGAGGCACCTCACAGTCTCGATCCCAGCACGAATGACTTGTAAACAAGCCAAGAGCTCTGGTCAAGGGCGAACGCTGACGGCGAAGCATTTCGTTCAGGAACTACGTCGTCTGAGCACGTAATGCTCTCCCGAGGTCCGAACGCCGGAGCAGTCATGACGAACTCCGGCAAGACGCCTGGAGAATGATGCTACTGGGAAACGTCCTACAGCTGAAACCCCGTTGGGTCGACGGACGTGCTCGGAGCCGAAGGTACGAGTCTAGCTGTGACTGCCTTGGTTGTGGGAAACGCTAAAGGCTTCTTCTGAGAGAATCCTCCTAGATTTCCATGCCCGGCACGAGATGTGATTTTCCACGCATGTGCTCACGACTCCCATGTCTGTCACGCTTCACTCTGCCGGCGTACCCGACTACCGCTGGACGGAATCCCTTCTATGCGCGAGCTGTGCGCTGCACCCATCGTGGGCACTACTCTGCGAGGCCGGCGATCGCCGCTGGCCGGAATCGCCTCAACGCTTGAGGCTCGATTGGCATCCCGAGAGGACCCGATACTGCACGGATGCACAGCTTGTCCAGTGCCGTTATCTCTGTACTGATTAACAGACAGGCAGCGAGCCTCGTCTGACGGCACCGAAGGCCGATTCTGAGGACACCGTGCGGGAAATTCATAGCCTCCCAGGCACTCGGGCACTAAAGGGGAATGCTAGTTATTGATAGCATGATGTATATGAATGATCCGCTGTAGGCTTAGTACAGGTAGAGGCCGACGTGGAGGCCTGGATCTGTTTCCTGTAAATGAGCCGTGCGTCCATGCAATGGTGATTCGTTCTTCGCCAAGGTACAAATTATCCGACCTAGCTAATGTGCCCGGCTACCCCACTGTTAGACTACTGCGACGTTTCATCTCAAGTCTAGCGGGGACTTCGATGGGTCCAGTCCGAAGGTTCCACCAACGGGCTCTCCATCTTCTCCCGGGACGCATGGGGTGTGCACTGCTTGCTTTATTCGATATCTTCTTGTTTGGGATTTCCTTTTTCTATATATATATACATCTAGAAACTGATTGCTAACCAGACTGAGTGCGCGGTTGAATTTCAGTAACCCCGTAATCGGGATTGATGACGCCCTGGGCGTTTCGACTGGCAGTAACATCCTTTCAGATGTATTTTGATTCTTCGCATTTCTATATATCCATCTGCTGTTTATCAATATGTGCCTACTGTTCAATGGCCTGCTAGTAAAGTTTTAAACGCGGGGAGAATGTGGTGAAATCGTCATCTAGGTTACAACCCTGGTGTTATTCCACTCATTGCCACTAAGTGGCTCCTACGCGGCTCCTATAAAGAGACTGCCGTTCAGCGCAGAAGGTAGTACTGTGCCATGTAATTCCATAGCATCTCCGGGCTTCCGTAGAATGGTAAGGATTCTGCATTGTGCGCTGCATGCTCGCTTGAATATATATCATCTGTATGTACCTGAAGTAATACTAATACTATGATTGCTGGTTCTCCCTTTAGATCAGGGGTTCCCTAACTGGGGTGCATGAACCCCCAGGGGGTGCGTGAGTCCATCCCAGGGGGTTCGTGAGACGTTTCTGAAAGTCAAAACTAGAGTACTATTTGTTGAAATAAAATCTGATATATCATATAATTTATATCAACATCATATATATATATTTTTTTCCACAGATTCAGACCGCAATCCATGATGTCTAAGAAGCGCAAATACGATAATTCGTACATCAAGTGGGGGTTCATGAAGTTTGTGGAGAAGGATGGGACTGAACGTCCGCAATACGTTCTGTGTTACAAAGTGCTGGCGGAGGCGTCGATGAAGCCATCGAAGCTAAAAGCCCACCTCGACAGCACCCATCCGACTCATCAGAACGACTCTGAAGACGTGTTCCGAAGCAAGAAAGCTCGCTTCATGGCGAAGGGTAGCTTGACTCGGCACGGGTTCCAACCGTCGACGAAGCCTATCCTTGAAGCCTCCTATGAAGTAGCGCTCCTCATTGCAAAAGACAAAAAGGCTCATACGATTGGCGAAACGCTTGTAAAGCCCTGCGCCGTGGTGATGGCGAACTTGGTTTGCGGACCCAAGGAGGCCAAGAAACTCAAGAGTGTTCCCCTGTGCAACAACACCATCAAGCGCAGAATTGAAGACATGTCAAAGGATATTGTGGCTCAGGTCACACAAGAACTCCGGGAATCGCGCTGCCGTTTCAGCTTGCAACTCGACGAATCCACCGACGTAGCGAGCTGCAGTCAATTGCTGGTTTTTGCACGCTACTTGGCGGGATTTGCTGTGAAGGAAGAGTTCCTGTTCTGTTCTCCTCTCAAAACAACAACCAAATCGGTGGACATTATGAATATCGTGAACCATTTCATGGAAGAAAACGGCATCGAGTGGACGAAGCTCAGATCGTTGTGTACGGATGGGACCCCGGCGATGATGGGAAAGCGATCCGGGTTCGTTGCGCTGGTGAAAGACAAGTGCCCCGACGTCATCGTGACACACTGTGTGCTCCATCGCCACGCCCTTGCGACCAAGACGCTCCCCAAGGAGCTCGGTGATGTAATGGCTATCGTTGTCACAGCAGTGAACTTCATCCGCGCTCGGGCTCTCAACCACCGCCTCTTCCAGGTCTTCTGTGAAGACATCGGTGCTGCATACACTCATCTTCTGTACTACACCGAGGTGCGTTGGCTATCCCGGGGCCAAATTCTGAACCGCGTCCTCCAGCTGCGTCGGGAGATTGAAATTTTCCTGCGTGAGAAAGGCAACGACTTGGCGGACTACTTCGGCGACCCTGTCTTCATCGCGAGGCTTGCGTACATCAGCGACATTTCCGGGCACCTTAATGCTCTCAACATATCACTTCAAGGGAGCAGCCTCACGATCGTCGAAGCAGCGGAACGGATCAATTCACTTCGAGAAAAGCTGCGGCTTTGGAGCAACCGCGTGGAGAAGCGGTCATTCGTCAACTTCCCGGAGCTCGCTCAAATCCTCGCGGATGACGACGCTCAGAATGATTTCTGCTCCACGCTTGTCGTCGACATCAAGGGTCATCTGAAGTCTCTGTCTGACAGTTTTGATGGATACTTTCCGAATCTGTCGGTCGATCCGTGGATACAGGATCCTTTCACGATTCTAATTGACGACATCGACGACGACAACGAGCTCAAGGATGATCTGATCGAGCTGAAGGCCTCTGGCCACCTGAAGATGCAGTTCTCCACCGTCGCCAGTCCCTCGGAGTTTTGGGCAAGCAACTACGAGGCCTTCCCCAATCTAGCAGCGAAAGCGCTCCGAATGACACTGCCTTTCGTCACGACCTACCTCTGCGAAGCCGGGTTCTCCGTGTTGGTCATCATGAAAACAAAGCTGCGGGCACGCCTTGACGTCGGCCCCGACATGAGGGTGGCCCTCTCCAAGACAGCTCCGAGGATCAAACGCCTCGTGGAGGAAAAACAGGAGCATCCGTCTCATCGTGTGTGATGGGTGATCGATGCGTGATACAATTCGTGATCTGATCTTGAAGTTTCCGAATAAATATTTGTTCATCTCTTGTTTTTTCATTACAATATTACACTATGAACTTGATCTTTTACGAAGCACTGTTATGCGTATTATAGTATAATAATAACTCAGATTGTGTCTCGAAAAGTTGGGGGTTCGTGGACACCTATGACATCCACAGGGGGTTCGTGGGGGGATAAAGTTAGGGAAACACTGCTTTAGATGCTGTCTGAGATCGATCACGATTAATTGTTGTAATAATCAGAGATACAACATTGTCTCAGAGCTGAGTTTTATCGTTTTATAGCTGAGTACTTACTTTTTCCACATGCGAAATTTGCATTTATGTTTATTTAAATTATACAATGGACTACAAAATGTAAATGTTTCATGATATTTGTTATATTATATCACCTTTATCTATCAATATTGTTGAAATGAAGATCAAATAGCTGTATGTTGAAATATGTTGAAAAAGTCAAAACTTTACATGGGGTGTACTTACTTTTTCACATGACTGTATATATATATATATATATATATATATATATATATATATATATATTGTTGCGGATATGAGGATGGCATTTTTAAAATTGTATTGTATTGGAAATTGTTGTGTAACATTGTTGGATATGGCCCCTCCTGCCTCCAGAGTTGTGTAAAGATAAAAAGGGAGTTAATTCCATAAACACCACATTGCAGGACACGATAAAACCCTTGTTCAGTAGCTTATATCTTATTATGTGTTTTAGAGTAAGGCCTTGTCTTCCATTAGAATGACACTCCATTGCACCAAGTGAAAGAGATAGATTCCCTTCATTCCCATTACCAAAAACCTCCATTTCCCCCTTTCGTCATTGCCAAGCCTCGATTGGCAATTACATCCCCTCCAAAGCCGCCATTGGCCACGAGGCAGGGTTGGGGAAGAAAGGCGGGTCCCCACCTCGTCAGAGAGGGGAGGAGTGAGTAAGCCCCACTCAACCAACCACAAACAAGGGGTTGGACTTCGAGAGGGTGTGGCAAGAACGATCAAGGAGGTTCGCAAAGGTTGAGGGGCGGGGCATATATAACCCGCTGCGGGACGTTCCCCAAGCAGATGAGTTCTGAGTCTGAAAAGAGACGACCTTCAGAGAGACAAGTGTGCAAGGAGAGAAGGACGCGTCAGACGATTTGGGAGAAAGAAGGGGAGGACCAAAAAGAGCCCGAGACGTGGAGCGACAACCAGCCCCGGCCGCGTGCAGCGAGATACGCGTGCCGCCGTCGCCCTGCTCGCTCCCAGCCTGACGAGGCCCGGCTTGCTGTGCGCCCTGCCAAGCCTTCCAGCTTGTGGTCCGAGCTGAACATTCCTCCTTCCAGCCAATCCACTCTGCAATTCCCCGCGTGAGTCTGTGTCTTCGTTTGTTCTGTCCTGGGTATTAATTAAGCCTGTTAGGTAAGCTAGTCATTTGCACTGTGTCACCTGCGTCTCATGTCCCCTGTAAATAATCGTGACTGCTCTTTTTGCTTATGTGCGTGTAAACAATAAACCCCGTTACTCTTCTGTACGTCTTCTTCTTCCTCTTTGCATTCGGTCGCTTTAGAGTTTTCCCACATTGAGTAGCTGTATGTATGTATGTATGTATATATATATATATATTGTTACGGTACGCGGTTAAGGATGTTATATTTGCCGAGCGGAGGCTCCGCGACCGAACAGTTGTTCCCCGACTAAACCCGATTCACCCAAACGTTGGCCGTATCGCGCCACAGATATTCAATGGGGAAAAGACTAAGACGACGAATGCAAAGAGGAAGAAGAAGAAGACGTACAGAAGAGTAACGGGGTTTATTATTATTTACACACATAAGCAAAAAGAGCAGTCACGGGTATTTACAGCGGACATGAAAACGCAGGTGACACAGTGAAAATTACTAGCTTATACAGACTTAGTTACTACCCAGGACAGCACGAACAAAACAAACTCACGTACGCAAATGGGGAACTTGCAGGCAGGAATGGCTGGAAAGGATGAGCAGGTGGGATCACAGGGCACAGCGAGCAGGTCCACTCCGGGCGGGAAGCGCGGAGCCGGCAGCTCCTTGTAACCCGCTTTACAGCGCACGCCGGCAGCTCCTGGTATTCGGCTTTACAGCGCACGCAGGCAGGGTCACTCACTGCCCCGTCAGGGCTTCACGCGGCTGGTTGAAACGGGGCTGGACTCATCTGCCGTATCTCTTTGCAACTCGTTCGTAAAAGTTCCTCTGCTTTCTCTTGGACCCTTTCTTTGTCGTGTACCTCTCCACGCAGTTCAGCTCGTATTCCCTTCCTCTCACTTCTCTCCAGCGCGGGACTGACACGCCCTCTTACGCACCTGGACTCATCTGCCGTATCTCTGGTGTCGCTTGTCCCAGCCATCGTCGCACCCTTCTCTCCAAACCTTCAGCGCGGGTCTGTCATGCCCCCTTCGATTTTGGTACCGCCCTCCCCCCCCCGTGCTCTGTTTCGTGACCTTGTATGTCAATGTTGCAAGTTGCAAGTACCGCCCGTTGCAATCCCACGGGCTTGTCTCCTTATTTGGGCATCGTGCCGATGGCACGCCCGTCGTGGCGAGCCACGGGCTTGTTTCCTTATTTGGGCATGGGGCTGCACAGCCCCGCCCTTCGTGGCGCGCCCTGGGCTTGCCTCTCCCTGGCGACCCCGCCCCTCCTGTTCAAACAGAGCACGGAGCACATATTCACTATAGCAGCGAATTGAGAGGGCGTGCACCCCACGCTTGTGAACTGCGTTACCCACAGATGGAGAGTTTGGCTGGGAAATGGAATTATTGAAGGGGAGCTATTCTTAATTGATTCGGTGCAATGGAGTGTCATTCTAATGGAAGACAAGGCCTTACTCTAAAACACATAATAAGATATAAGCTACTGAACAAGGGTTTTATCGGGTCCTGCAATGTGGTGTTTCATGGAATAACTACCGGGACGCCCTTTTTACCTTTACACAACTCTGGAGGCAGGAGGGGCCATATTCAAACAATGTTCACAGCAATTTACCACAATACAATACACACAATCAAAAAAAATGCAATCCTCATATCCGCAACAATATATATATATATATATATATATATATATATATATATATATATATATATATATATATATATATATTATATATATATATATATTGTTACGGACACGGCTAGGATGTTGTTTGCCGAGCGGATGGCCGCCGCGCCCGAACAGTTACCCCGACTAACCCGATTCCTGAACGTTGGCCAAAATCGCGCCACAGATATTCAATGGGGGAAAAGACTAAAGCGAAGGATGTGAAGAAGAAGAAGACAGAAGTAGGGAATACGGATATAATTTATTAGCTATTTACAACCAAAAGAAACCAAGGAAGAAGGAAGGATAATAAAATAATTTACAGAAGAACTCAGAGACACAGTGAAAATCGCTAGCTTATCTATGCAGTCTTACTTCACCCAGGACAGAACAAACAAAACGGACTCACACGGGGAATTGCAGAGTGGATTGGCTGGAAGGAGGTGGGTGGCTGGAGGGGGAGGAAGGCACGGAGCTGGCTGGAGCTTGATCCCGCACGGGACGTCGGGCTGGACCACGACGGCCGCCGATGCCACCGATCCTGTTGTGTGCGCGGGGTAACGGGTCGGAGCTGCTTGGTGGAGCCAACGCTGCTGGTGGGGGGTCTGGCGTGACGGGTTCTTTCTCCCTCTCTCACAAACTCCAGGACTCTTTCTCTCTTTGCTTCGCTTCGCCCCTTCTCTCCTCTCTCTTTCTTAGTCCAACCCAGTCCAACAACTTCCTCTCTTGCTTAGTCCAACTCTTTAATCCAACTCTTCCTCTCTTGCTTAGTCCAGCAACAACTTCTCTCTTGCTTTCGCGCGCGCTCTATATAGCGCCTCCGGCGATCAAGCCGCTGGTGTCCAGGACACGCCCATCGGTCAGCTTGCCTCGGCCCTGATTGGTCGGCACGGCCCTCTGGCTCCGCCCTTGATGACGATGGGCGGGCACGCCCAGGAGTCGGCAGCTCCTCCCCCTTCTTCTCCAAGCCGACCTCGTGGCGAATGGTGTCGCGGAGGGAACAGTTGGCAATTTGTTGGAAGGGGAATGTGAAGGGAATCTACTCTTATTTCACTTGGTGCAATGGAGTATTTCAATTAATGGAAGACACAGCCTTACACTAATACACATAATAAGGATATAACTACTGAACAGGGATATATGGTGTCCTTCATGTATGCTTTATGGAATTAACTACGGGAACGCCCTTTGACCTTTATACAACAACAAATGCAGGAAGGATGGTGACATTTTACAACAATTCATTACACAACAATAAAAAAAACAACATTCTCATATCCACAACACTGCACCCTCCTCCCCTGAGGGACGTCCCGGGCCTATGAACTTTAGCTTTTAGTGTGGCACGTAGGTGTAGTTCCCTCTACATTTAACCTGACCCTGAGTGCGACAGTTTTAAAACATGAATAAATATGTCCCGCTGCTCCATTGCACCCTACCTAACAGACTCGCGGCCACAGCTGACCGAATTGCGGAATTGTCTTCAAACTATACATTAACGGTGGGGGCGCATTATTTACGACTCTACTTTATTTACAAAACGCAACCCAGGACCCGTGAATGTTCTTTTTTTGGGGGGGAGACAGTCTGCTCTGCATCGATGCACCATGAAACCACCCAAAAACGCACCAATACACCCTCAAGCACCAATCGGTGCACAGTCACCACAGTTCAATAAAAAATAAAAATAACCAAACAAACCCTGCTGGTGGTCTCTTGCTCTTCGGCTCACTCTGCTGGCTATTGCTCTCTTCCTGATGTTGTCATCTTCTTTGCTGGCGGCCTATTTGTCATAATAAAAAGCACAGAACGTGTCCATTTTTATTTATGGCCCACAGGGCCGACTATGTGTAGTTCACCTGTGGGGCATCGGTGCCCTGGGACCAAGGTCCGCCAGCAAGATCTCGGGCCTTCATGGCCGGTTCCAGCAGAGGGGCCATGCCCCAACCCATGGGGTCCATAAGTGGTGCTCAGCCACAGACATGTGGTCCATAAGGTGGTGCATCGATGCAGACAGCTGGTTCCGGGAGTTTCGGGCGCACAATGGCGGACTCACGCACGCTCCCCTCGGCGCCCAGTGGCGCACAGGTCCTCATGTGGGAGACAAGGGGGGAAAAGACAGATGAGCGAGGGGTAAGGTCACAAGGGTACACATCAATACAGGCAATGCAAGGCAAGGTGCGTATGGAGACGGAGCGGAGAAAAGCTCGTCCCTACCGTACGTCACCCCCCCCTTGTCACCTACTCTACCCTTGCCCTTACCCCATATTTACAACAATCTACACATTTACAAATTCGTCACTACTGTCACGTCTCCCCATATCTCTTCTGCACCAAATTCGTCTTCACTCCCTCTACTTCAAAATTTGCCATCACCCAATTCATCATCAATCCTCATAAGGAGGAAGAGATGGAACATCAGCACAATGTCACACCCACGTCATGATGCGTCTCACATTCCAAACATCTGCACAATAAAAATAATAAAACATGGCATGGTGTGGAGTTACGTCACCTCAGGTGAGTGGATGTAGATGGTGCAAGGAGATTTTCATGCTAACTATCCTCTAAATGACATTAACACACTTAACACTACCCGGGGCCTTTCCCTGCCAATCCATTGGCCAACTTACACTATGGGTTCTAAAAACCAATTCCCATTGACCAAACTGTGGTGCTTCTCAATTTGGGGTCTCACTCCCCCGATTCATCTCCCGGTGCCCTTGCACAATTTCCGGGCTGGGTCGTGCAGCTCTCCCAGCAGGTCTACCCACCTGCACACCTCCACCACTGTAGTTGCCACCCGAGCTTACCTAGCTCCTCACCCTAACCTATCGAATTGGGGAAGGCCCCTCCTGGCTCTGTCACCCCTTGGTGCCCTCTGGCACTGGGCTACCCGAGTCCGTCCTCCGGATCCTCGGGCCCCATCCACAACAACTACCGGCTCCCAGAGCCCACCTGCGGCCTCACCTGGCCGACATCCTCACAGTGGTGGAGTGCCCAAACCAACTACACACACTAACAGGCTACACGCCCAGCCATTTCCACGACACTAATGCACCCATCACTGCACTCCTGTGCAACTACCCGCATCACAGATGCCAATATCCAACCACAATTTACCTGTACCCTCTACCTAACACTTACACTACCCTCCCCGGGTATTCGTGATGGGATCCATCCTCCTTTCCCCCATCCATACCTTCGCACCATCCACTCCACTCCACAGTTTCCACCATACTCACTCCACGACCATCCATTCCAATACTCCATAGACTCGACCATTTATTCCATACACCTGTTCTTCATTCACCTGTTGTTGCACACCTGTGCAATCACACCTGGTGCCACCTGCACCTGCCTTCCTTCCTGGACCATTTGGTCAGCACAATACTCATCACTATCACTCACTCATACACTGCTCCATACACCTGTTCAGTTGCACACCTGTGCAATCACACCTTTTAACCACACACACAGCATCATCTGAACTACCTGTTGCCCTGCTAACTTAGTGCTCCCCATCTTCCCTTTAAACTAAGCACATACCACGTCATTATCATCCACACTAATCTACCTGCATCCCCACTACAGGTATCATTGTCACTACCTAACCTAAGGTCATCTTCTCTAGATCCCTATCATTATCCTAACCCTCCCGGGCTAGTTTTCACTGCCATAAACCCCATAAGTCTATTGCTCCTTTGCCCCCTCTGTGAGAGATGGCAAAGTTGCCATCCCACCACATCAGGCATCTCTCACTACCAATTTTGCACACCAAATTCCAGCTAATTAAAAATTTGCCAATCACTACCAATCACTCCACCATTCATTACTGCCAATCATCAAATTTTGCTTTGCAATTTCGGGTCCAAACCACTATCATCACCCGTCTACTCACTAGATCCTCTCGGTGCGCCAATTCATTTCCAAAGCTCTGCTTTGTAAAGCCGAGCAATGGATGCGGGTGGTTCGTTGCCAGTGGATGGGTCCGTCCGGCATTCGGTGCAGGGAAGGCAGTCTACTCGGCCCGAGATCCCACGCACCATCGGGGCACGGGACCGTCCGATGCCCCATTCTCGGGCGGCCGGAGCGCGGCAACCACAATGGGTCGCTGTGTCGGCCCTTCCAACCAGACCGCCCGCTCCGCCTGGCGGAGCTCGGACGCGACCATTCCGAGCGAGGCACAGCGTGGATCGCGTACGGCAGTTCTTTCGAAACCGCCGTGGTTCGGATCCCCGCTGGTCCTCGCGGCACGCGAAGCCCGGCACGTACCGAGGGCCCGATTCGGCTATACGTCGCTCTAACCGCTAACCCGGTTAGCGTCGATGCTCCATTCGCATGCTTACACCCCGCAGCCCGTTCCTTGCTCATACATCCAGCTGTCTCCATGCTCTTTGTCATTGCACCTTCCCTGACACACCCAGGTACACTCATCCGCTTACAGACTTTGTCACACACCTGACCACCGCACACCTTTGCACACACTCGTCGTTCGCACACCTCACCAACACACCTCTTCACGCCGCCTCCTCAGTCACCTCCTCTGTGACAACCACAGGTGTGCTCTCACTTGCACACCCACCCACGTGCCTCACTACCAATTCCAGTGTGCATTCCCACACACGCTCTACCATTCCAGGTGTGCATCCCTCCATTCCAGGTGTACATCCTCTCTCACCTGCCACAACCAACTCGCGCTCCGTGTCACTCTTACCACTTTCACCACCACTCTTGACAGCGCACTCTTTCCTCATGCACTCCTCTGTTACACACCTTTCTCGCGCATCCTCTTGCGCACTCTCTCCCGTTACACCCTCCGTAACACTCACCACAGGTGTGCATTCTCCCTTACTCTTGACAGCGCACTCTTTCCTCATGCACCCGTCCGTTACACACCTTTCTCGTGCATCCTCTTGCGCACTCTCTCCCGTTACACCCTTTGTAACACTCACCACAGGTGTGCACTCTCTCGTTACATCCTCTGTAACACTCCCCATCCCGCGCTTCCATGTGCCCCCTCGCACACGCGCTACGACCAACTCACTCTCGACAGCACACTCACTCCTCGGCGCGCACTTTTTCCACACACACCCCAGAGTCGGACATTCTCGCACAGCTCCTCCTTCGCACACCGTACCTGTCACACACTTTTCCAGCGGCCTCTCATGAACACCCGGATCCAAATCAACCCCCAAGCCGACTGAAGCTCCCCTCACTTCATATACATTTCCACGTATATCGCCACTCACCTTGGCACCTCGTCTGCACACCTCCTTCGCCACCTGCAAACTCTTTATTTGGTTAGCGAGCACACCATCACGATTTGAGCACCAACCTTGTACATATTCCATCACCTCCTCCTTTATCTCCCTCTTAGTTTCCCGCCGTCTCTTCTTAATTTCACTCACCCCCTCTTCCACTTCCTCTAACTTTTGCTTTACCGCCTTCATTTCCCGGTGCGCCACCTCTATCTCTTCCTCTAACGCCACCTTAACCGTTTCTATGTGCGTCCTCACCTCCCGGTCCTTCGTCTCCATTACTTCTGTCACCTCGTCCAACCTCGTTGTCAGTCCCTCACGTACCATCTGACATTCCCTCTTCATCGCTGTCAAGTCATTTTTGATTTCTTTTTGTGTCGCTTTTAACCCCCCGATTATTGCAGTGTTCTTTTCCACTTGGTCCACGAGTTCCTTTTGTCCCACTGTCAGCTGTTCTTTTTTTTTTTGTATACAAGATCGAGGCTCATGTAAGAGCTAACATTAATCACAAAAAAACAAAAATGAACACATAAGACGAAATAAAGGGAGCGGGAGACAAGATGGGGAGAGAGGGGGAAGCACATAAGTACAACATTTGAGAGCAGGGACATCGTGAGATCTGTGGGAGGTAGAGGGAAATTAATTTCTACAGTGAAACATGCAGAGTTTCACCTTCTGAATATATCAAATATATTCACTGTAACCACCGTTTAGCATATCAGGTGAGATATAACAATAGTTCAAACACAAATTCAACTGTTTATGCACAACATAATCCTATTAATAAGCTGTATAAGTAATTCAAGATGGATGGACGGAAGTGATATGGACACACCTGATATGCTAAAGGTGGATGCGTTAAGGACACACCCTGTATTGTACGTGATTTTTACCGTGCACTCATAGTGTAAATCCGGGTGAAGCAATTGGTTCGCTCCGTCTGTCTGTCAGTCTATGATCAAGTAACTAGTTAATTTCAGTTGAATCTTATATTTTGAACATTGAAGAACACGAATTGTAACACTAAATATAACCACCCATTTGTCTCCTGTGCAATACGAGAGCCTATACCTTCATCATAATTACCACAGTGCATTTGCGGATTTCATTTAAGCTGCACCTTCTCAGAGGTTCCACCAAGACATCGCTAAATATGTGGAGAACTCGCGAATTAAATTGTGAAAATCCTGCAAGAAATCGTTGCGCAATAAATAATAATAATATTGGACAATCTGGCTATTCCGAGATGTATTCTGGTACATTCTGCCCACGCTGGCAATGTCATTACCATGACAGATACTGACACAATATAGATTACAGGAAAGGGTTGCCACGTTTAATACAGCAACATATCTGTAACACCTCATTAGAAATAATACAGCCAGAAGTGATAAAAAAAAGTCCTGAAATAGCAAACTCTACCATAAAACCAGATAAAATTGAACCCTTAGCAGATCCGGTGGCATTTGCTCTGAGTCTAGAAAGTTGGTGGATCAAACCCAGGCCAAGTCATACTTTAACTTTTAAAAAAATGGAACATGATGCTTCCGCTTGCCTGACACTCAGCATTTAAAAGGATAGAGTACGGACAAACAACCATAGATTGGCAATCATTGTGCAGGCCTGATGAGTGCCTTATGGCCTCCTCCTGTGTTGAAGTTCCTTGCGAGGGAAATCATGTTATTATTAATTACAGTTCACTATCGTCGTTCTCATCGTCCATGATTTGTGATTTGTTTGTGGTAAATAGATGTTGCCTCCACAGCTTTCTTCCGAAGATATTTTAATCCTTCATAACACGAGCATTGCTGGTAATTGGTTGGAAGCACTAAACATGCGAGTGTTTATTGAGACGGACAAGGCCTCGACTTTGCGCCATTCTACCTGGACTGGCTGTACAGCCGCTCTACTGCGGATTGGAAGTCGGGCAACATCAGCAGGATGTTTATGATGACAAGCAACCTCATTTTCATTCAGTTCACAAGATGTTCACAGTTCACATCACAAGATGTTCACAGTTCTACTCCCCTCGTCAGACCCTCTATGCCCCCCTGTAACCTAGCCGTATTATTCCTCACCTCTTTCTCCATACGCTTTTCACCTCCTCGCGTACCCCCGAGACCTCCTCGCTTACACCTCGTCTGATCTCCTCTCCCATTTCTCCCATCTCTTTAGTAGATGCCACCCTCATTTGTTCTAATTCATCCCTCTGAGCATCCAATTTACCTTCTAACCAGACTTTCACCTCCTCTATCTGGTTCCCCATCCGTTTGATTTCTCGGGCGGATTGCTCCCCTATTGCCCGCAATTTGTCGTCCATCCTAGCTTCTAGCCCCGTTAACCCATTCTTTACCTCTTTTATCCCGTTGTCTAACCCCTCAAATTTATTGTCCAACCCCTTAAAATTATTGTCTAACCGTTCACCGGTACCCCTCGCTTCGTCCCTCATTGCTCCCATTTGGCCCCTCAATTCGTCCCTCATTTGCTCACCCATTTTTTTCATATACCCCATCATCTGCGCCACGAAGAGGTTCAATTTCCCCAGCGCTGCGGTCTCGGCTGCCGCAGCGCCGCCATTTTGTGCCTCTTCAACCACGTGTGCGAGGGCGCCATTTTGTGCGCCTGATACTCCCTCAACCACCTCCTCATTGCTCTCCTCCATTTCTTCCCTGTGGTCCTGGGTTACCCCTAACCCCTCTTCTAGCTCACCCACCTGCATCCGATCGCCTTGATTGTCCATGGCACGATTTCCAAAGTTCGGGTTTTTCGAAAACAAAACAAATTTCGGCAGCTCGTAATTTTGAGCGCGTTAAGCGCGCTTCGGGTCCAATCCCACTCCTGACACCAATTGTTACAGACACGGCCAGGATGTTGTTTGCCGAGCGGATGGCCGCCGTGCCTGAACAGTTACCCCGACTAACCCGATTCCTGAACGTTGGCCAAAATCGCGCCACAGATATTCAATGGGGGAAAATACTAAAGCGAAGGATGTGAAGAAGAAGAAGACAGAAGTAGGGAATACGGATATAATTTATTTGCTATTTACAACCAAAAGAAACCAAGGAAGAAGGAAGGATAATAAAATAATTTACAGAAGAACTCAGAGACACAGTGAAAATCGCTAGCTTATCTATGCAGTCTTACTTCACCCAGGACAGAACAAACAAAACGGACTCACACGGGGAATTGCAGAGTGGATTGGCTGGAAGGAGGTGGGTGGCTGGAGGGGGAGGAACGCACGGAGCTGGCTGGAGCTTGATCCCACACGGGACGTCGGGCTGGACCTCGACGGCCGCCGATGCCACCGATCCTGTCGTGTGCGCGGGGCAACGGGTCGGAGCTGCTTGGTGGAGCCAACGCTGCTGGTGGGGGGTCTGGCGTGACGGGTTCTCTCTCCCTTTCTCACAAACTCCAGGACTCTTTCTCTCTTTGCTTCGCTTTGCCCCTTCTCTCCTCTCTCTTTCTTAGTCCAACCCAGTCCAAAAACTTCCTCTCTTGCTTAGTCCAACTCTTTAATCCAACTCTTCCTCTCTTGCTTAGTCCAACAACAACTTCTCTCTTGCTTTCGCGCGCGCTCTATATAGTGCCTCCGGCGATCAAGCCGCTGGTGTCCAGGACACGCCCATCGGTCAGCTCGCCTCGGCCCTGATTGGTCGGCACGGCCCTCTGGCTCCGCCCTTGATGACGATGGGCGGGTACGCCCAGGAGTCGGCAGCTCCTCCCCCTTCTTCTCCAAGCCGACCTCGTGGCGAATGGAGTCGCGGAGGGAACAGTTGGCAATTTGTTGGAAGGGGAATGTGAATGGAATCTACTCTTATTTCACTTGGTGCAATGGAGTATTTCAATTAATGGAAGACACAGCCTTACATTAATACACATAATAAGGATATAACTACTGAACAGGGATATATGGTGTCCTTCGTGTATGCTTTATGGAATTAACTACGGGAACGCCCTTTGACCTTTATACAACAACAAATGCAGGAAGGACGGTGACATTTTACAACAATTCATTACACAACAATAAAAAAACAACATTCTCATATCCACAACAATATATATATATATATATATATATATATATATATATATATATATATATATATATATATATATATATATATATATATATATATATATATATATATACTCAAAGGCAAAAGTTATTGTGACACACAAACAACAAACAGAATCAGTGTTAAACTTTTACTGCCGCGAATGAAATGTTATTACATGGAAAGACAAATGTTTCAAGGTATGGTAACGATCAACAGTCCATAAGAACAGCACACCTGGCATATGCAAATGAGCCACAACACAAGAGGGGGTTCACAAGCAAGTTCACACGGTCAGTAGCGAATGTGTCCACCTTGTGCATTGATGCAGGCCTGGCACCTCCGCCTCATTGAGGCCACTAAACGTCGATGAAAGTCCTGGGGAAGATCATTCCATATCCGAGGAAGGATTTGGCGGAGTTCCTGCAGCGTTGTTGGAGGATACGGATGACGTCGTAAACGTCGCTCCATTTCATCCCAGACATGTTCAATGGGTGACAAATCAGGGGATCTTGCGGGCCAGGGTAACACATTAACATTGTTCTGATTAAGATACAGCTGTACAACTCGAGCAACGTGTGGTCTGCTCCACTGGAGACGTCAACGTCGATGTTCTGGCGTTAGAATTGGCCGTCGGGCTGGGCGCCTTGCACGGATGCCGTAGACGCGTGGACGTCGTCGAACTGTTCTCGCAGATACACCTCTGTTGCCAGGTATGGTACGGGCTGTAAGGGTTGCTGGCTGGAACCTGTGTCGGAGGTGCGTGGTTCGAATGCATCGGTCTTGACATGGGGTCGTTACTGGTGGGCGGCCACTACGGGGACGGTCTATAACTTGATTGTTTTGCTGAAAACGTCGCCATAAGTGCCAAATGGTGTTTCTATGGACGTTGAATCGACGAGCAACGTCACGCTGCGAGGTACCAGACTGAAGCATACCTATAGCTCTCCATCAGTCATTTTCCCCGAGGCGTGGCATGTCGAACTTGTTCCAGAACGATGAATAGAGGTGTTTTTCTGACTTCTGCACTTCTTAAGACTGCATTGAGTGGAAATGATAAGCGTCTGGTTGTCTGGCCTTTTGAAGTGAACATTGCTGGCCATTTTTCTCGAATATGTCATGCTTCTTGCAGATTTCGTGCAATTCGAACAACAATTGCTTGGTTGCGTTTCTTCGACCATTTAAACAAACTCTTTCTCTGGTTCAAATCCAAAAATTCATTCACAAGATTACCAATGAAAAAATTCCATGTCACAATAACTTTTGCCTCTGAGTATATATATATTGTTATGAATTTGGTAGAGCAACATCTAGAGCTAGGTAGATCTGTACAGGTAGGTATTCGACTGTCGTGACAGGGACTCTACATGTAATAAGTTCTTGATGTTTAGGCGTTTGTCGGGGTAAGATGTATGATTGTGGATCTACCTGGAGATTCGAGTGTTAAGTAGTGAGGGATTAAAGGTAATGCCCCTGTGAGTCTCACCTAGTAGTCAAACCTTTGTCCATTATGGCACTGCAAACCACATAAACATTAGTTAGGTCCCTAGCGCAACATTAAATAATTCCTTTCCCTGAAAATGACTTCAGAACAAACGGACAGGAAACCAGGCCAGTACACTGCCGATGATGGCCGCAGCCAGCTACACCTCCGCTGGGCCTCGAGTGCCACGCACTATCACAACACTACAGGCCTGTGATTCGGTGGAGGGCACTGATTGGGTGGCGCACCAAGGGACGGGACGTCACCAGCGAGGTTATTTAAGGGAGCGCCGAACGCTCTCTTGGCTCTTGTTCTCTTGCCTCTCTGGCGTCTGGCAGTGCAGCTTTTGGTCTCTTGTGGTTCATGCTCTTAGTTGCGCAGCAGTTGAGAACAGCTCTGCAGAAGAGTTGGCTGCCAGCACTCCCGCAGAGAGTTCACTTCAGTTGAGCCGGAGGAGTTGAGTTGAGACCAGTCCCGGAGCGAGTTGGAAGGACGAGACGTGCAGTCACACCTGCGTTCTCCCCGTTCCTGTCTTTTCGTGCTTCGTGTGGGGATCGATCTTGAGTGAAGCCGCTGGCCTGCGTTGGGTGCCTTGGAGATTGGTGCACCGACCTCGTGGGCGGTGAGAGGATCGGAGCTTGGAGAAGGCCTGGTGGCGGCTGAGCGCGGCCGTGTTACAAGAAGACGACAGAGACAGATAAGCCCGGGCTCCGCGTACACTGTACACGACGAGACGTGTTTCTTTTGTAATTCATAATCTCCGTCGTATCGTGTTTGATATCTGTTGTGTGTGGGATCCCAATTTAGGCTTCTGATTAGAGTTATTACCGGCGCGGGCTTTTTCACTGTCTTTACTTTTCATTAATAAATCCTTATATTATTTTCTGAATATATCTGAACGCAGTTTCCTGGGTGTTTGATTTTGATAGATAAGGCGGCGGAGCTTTTCTGTGTCCCGCCATTCCGCGCGTTTAACTTTAAGTGTTTGATTTGGAATCCGCATCCGCTATGGAGTTTTCGCCTCGGGAGTTAAAGCCTCGCAATTGGCCATCCGCAACTGTGGTGTTAATCGCGGTTGCGCGACAAGTGGTGTCAGGAGTGTAGGATTCGAACCCGTCGGACAAATGTTTTTGTCCGCGGCGAGACATCGACATGGTCGGGCGTACATTGCGCCCGACGTTCGAACGCAAAATTTTTATAGGCGAGGCGGAGAAATTTGTATAGTCATTTGGACATACGGAGCGCGATATCGCGTCTTCGTCAAATTTAAATTGTGTTACTGGGATTAAAATAAATACACGCGTGGGAAACAATCTTCCGGAAGGCGGATGTCGGAGATTGATGAGATGGAGGTACGCAGCGAGGCCTCAGTCAGCGTCGGAAGTGAGCCGGAAATAGGGGAATTAGATGTAGAGGTGAGCTTTGGAACCTCCCCCGTCCTGAGTACCAACCTACTCCCCTCCCCTACCGGGGAGTCGGGAGCAGTAGGAGCGGCCCCGACAACCGACCAGATGTTGGGTCAATTGCTTAGGAAAATGGAAGGAATGGAAAAGAACGGTGAGCGAGCCAGTCGGGAATTGAAAAATAAAATTGATGGGCTGGAAAACAAAATGGGAAAGCAGATGGGAGACATGAACGCACAGGGTGAGCGGTTGGAAAAGAAAATGGAGGGAATGAGTAAGGAGTTGGGAGAAATGAAAAACAAAATGGAGTCCCAGGGGAATGAATGTAGGGAAGGAATAAAGGATATGAGTGACCAAATTAATGGATTAAAAGGGGAAATGAATGCTCAGAACGAGCAATTGGAGAACAAAATTAATGCCCAAACCAATAACATGGAGGGGCAAATGGATAGATTAAATGAGGGTTTGAAAGAACAGATCGAAGGGATGGACAGCAAAATTGAGGGATTGGAGGGAAAAGTGAATGAACGAATGAATGAACAAATGAAGGAAAGGAATGAAAATTTGGAAGGAAAAATTGGGGAAATGGCACAACAGCTGGGGAAACGAATTGATGGCATAGAAGGGAGTGTGCAAAACCAAATTACGGGCAGACTGGGGGAATTGGAGGATAAAGTAGAAACTAGAAGTTGGGAGATGGAAAAAGCCATAGGGGTGGCAAGTGAATCGATACGGACAGAATTCATGTCAAAAATAGAGGAGGGCGTGACCCAGGCTGTCCGAAAGGGGGAAGCGTTGGAGGGTCGAATTGATAAAGCAAATGGGGACCTGGAAGGCTATCAGGGCCGGGTGGATGCCAGAATGCTACGGCAGAGTGAGGAATGGGGATTGCTCAACCAACAGGGGGGCAAATTGGCCGAGGAGGTGAAAGGGTTGGAAACCCGCATAAAAGAGCAGGAGCAAGGGTTAATTGAGAAAGGCCTGTGGGGGCCACAAATGGATAATTAAAGGGTGAGTGATTTGATGCAGGAGCGACTGGATGTCTGGGACAATACCATCAAGGAGGAGGTTGGTCGGGTTCAAGAGAGCCTGAGGGAAGAGGTGAGTCGGTCGGTTAAACATCTTCAGGATCAGATTAAGGTGACCCAGGAGACCCTCACCACGAGCCACATTTGGACACCAGAGGCTCCGAAACGGAATACCCAGTTGGGGGGGTGTTTTGGCCCCGGACTGGATTTGGACAGAGAGGAATCGGGGAATAGAGTCTCTGGAAAAACAATCCCCCTCGTACATTTTGACGGATCAGGGAGCCTCGAGGCTTTCCTGACACAATTTGAGTGCATGTCTCAGCTCAATGGTTGGGGAGAGCGGGAGCGCATGGGGAATCTGGTGGCGACACTGCGGGGTCAGCCGCAGACGTGTTAAACGTAGTCCCAGAGGGAATATTGACCAGCAAGGCCATCTGTGAGGCCTTGAATAACAGGTACGGGACAGGCGCAAGGTGCGACCTGGTCAGGGCACAGCTGCTGCATCGCAGGCAAAAGCCTACCGAGACGTTGCAGGAGCTGGCCCAGGATATATACCAATCTGTGAGGATAGCATACAGGGACCTACCAGCACAGGCGTGGGACAAGCTGGCAATTTAAAAATTTATGGCGGCTCTCCCTGATCCCGAGGTCTGGACGTTGGTGGAGTTACAGGACCCACCCACGGTGCACCGGGCGGCGGAATGCGTGGCGAGACTGACCTTTTTGAGAAGGTCGAACCACGCATCGGAGAGGGCACCTGTGACGGTACGGCAGGTCGAGGTGCGGGATCAGGAAAAGCCAGAGGATGACATAGGGCGAATGTTAAGGGAAATCAGCCGCCAGCTGACAAATTTGACCGGGGGCAAATTTGCAGGGAGCGAGTCACGACAGTTTGGTCCAGGTTTGCCATCGGGACGGCCTGATTTTTATCGGGCTGGGCCGGGAGAAAGGGGTGCTCCGCCTGGCTACCAGAGGGGTCCGTTCTTGGGAAATTGTTTTAGATGTGGGAGAAGAGGGCACAGTCAGAGGAATTGTCGGCAACCATATGGGCCCCCACCTCCTGACAGGCTTCGCAGCCCAGAAAGGAGGGGGCCCCCAGTAGGTCCACAGGCGCCGGACAGAGGACCACCACCTCGGCCTGGGCCAATAGCAATAGAGTGTGCGAGAAACTAGAACGAGAAGGCTGGCAAGTGTGTGGAGAAGCGCACTCCTTTGGTGGAAGTAGTGAATTGTGGACAAATTGGCACAGGTAATCTAAGGGTTAGATGCAAAATTGAGGGAGAATTTTGTGAGGCTGTGGTGGACACTGGAGCCAGTGACACCATTATCAATCCGGGTGTGCTAGACCAGAGTGTTGGAGGCTGGGACAAAATTGATAGGGTAGAAGGACACAGCCTTCAACTGGCTACGGGGGCAACGGCACCAATATTGGGACGCGAAGTGGTGAGGATGGAGTTGGGTGGCCTGGAGGTCAGCGTGGTTGTGTGGCTGGCGGGGGTGTGCGATCAGTGTCTGTTGGGACTGAGTTTCCTGGTGGAACATGACTGCCAATTAGACCTTGGGCATGGTCACATGTGGTTGGGCACAGAGAGGCTGCAGTTAGTGGGACTGGGGGATGATGAGGAGGTGCAGTGGACGTGGCTGGAGGTGCCACGCACTGTGACCGTGCCTCCCAGGTCCGAGAGAGTGGTGATGGCAGAGTTAGCAGCAGGTGCTCAACCCATTGGCCAGCTGGGGCTAGTGGAGTCGTGGTCCTCGCAGGGGACGGAGGGATTAATGGTGGGTCGCACCCTCGTAGACACCCGTGGGCCTATGCTGGCAGTCAGGCTGCTCAACTTGTCCGACAGCCCCCGCACTATAAGGGGCGGAGCCATCATAGCCAAGTGCAGTAGTGTAGTAGAGGTCACCGGAGGAGGTGGATCCACATGCTTGCCAGTACAGCCGGAAGGAGGGCAAAATTTGGGGAAATGTGATTGGTCAGAGGGAGTGCGGGACATGATGACATGCTCTGAAGAGGGCCTAACATCGGAGCAGGTAGAGACATTGCACAATTTGGTTGGTAAGAACTTGGGTGTTTTTTCTCTCTCCCCCGAGGATGTTGGACGCACGAGTCTCGTCAGGCACCAAATTAGTACTGGCGAGGCTCGGCCTGTTCGCCAACCGCCGAGGCGGCTCCCTTTCGCTAAGAAAGAGGAGGCAGAGGAACAGGTGAGCAAAATGGAAAGAGCCGGATTTATCGAGCCCTCGGTGAGTCCTTGGGTGTCACCCATTGTGCTGGTGAAGAAGAAGGATGGGACCACTCGGTTCTGTGTGGACTACCGCCAGCTCAATCATGTGACACTCAAGGACTTGTATCCCCTGCCAAGGATTGATGACACCCTCGATGCCGTTTCAGGCTCAAAATGGTTCTCCACATTGGATTTAAAGAGTGGTGGAAATGGATAAAGAGGCGAGGGAGAAAACAGCGTTCACCACAGGAAAGGGTCTCTGGCAGTTTGTCGTCATGCCCTTTGGATTGTGCAATGCCCCTGCCACGTTTGAGCGTCTGATGGAACGTGTTTTAATTGGCTTACCGTGGCAGACTTGCCTAGTCTATTTGGATGATGTATTGGTCCACGCTCCCACATTTGAACAGGCTGTTGAAAATTTGTCAGAGGTATTTGGGAGATTAAGGGGTGCCGGGTTGAAATTGAATCCGAGCAAGTGTGAAATTTTCAGGAGGGAAGTGACTTACCTGGGTCACGTGATTAGTGAGAGCGGCGTGGCCACTGACCCTGGAAAGGTAAAATCTGTAAAAGAGTGGCCCGCCCCCAAAAATGTAAGGGAGGTCAGAGGATCTTTGGGCCTCTGCTCTTACAACAGGAGATTTGTGGCAAATTTCGCAGAAATTGCAAGACCTTTGCACAAATTGACAGAGAAAGGAGCCAAATTTGTATGGTCAGAGAGCTGCATCGAGGCATTCAGTCACCTAAAACAACGTCTGGTGGAGGCCCCAGTTTTGGCATACCCGACGGAGGATGGCAATTACGTCCTGGACACAGATGCGAGCCAGGAAGGATTGGGAGCTGTGTTGTCACAAATGCAACAGGGAGTCGAGAGGGCTATTGCGTATTACAGTCGGGCACTTTCGAGGCCCGAACGAAATTATTGCGTTACCCGCAAAGAACTATTGGCCTTGCTGTCTGCAGTTGGACACTTTCACCCTTACCTTTATGGGAGGGAGTTTGTGATCCGAGTGGATCATGCCTCCTTGCAATGGCTCCTTCGGTTCAAAGAGCCAGAGGGACAAATTGCAAGGTGGCTTGAGAGGCTGCAGCAGTATAATTTCACTGTGCAACATCGGCCTGGCAAAGCACATGCCAATGCAGACGCTCTCTCTCGGTGCCCCTGTTGGGAGGCACAGTGTAAATTTTGTGATAGACAAGAAGCCAGGGATCCAATTGGGCAGGGCCAAATTGATGCATGCCTATATGCAGCGAGAGTGACCAGGCAAACTTTGCCACAACCCCCACCTGAATTGGTCGATGTGAATTGGCAAGAGAGTCAAAGGGAGGATCCTGTTTTGGGGCCCCTTTTTCATTGGCTAGAGGAGGACAAAAGACCTTCTTGGGAGGAGATTGCTCCACACGGGGCCCAGGTAAAGGCCTATTGGGCACAGTGGCAGATGTTGGGGTTGAAAGAGGGCTATTTGTTCAGAAAGTGGGTGACACCAACGGGCGATGTAGCTTCCTGGTTGATAATTGTACCCAACAAATTGAAGGAAGTGGTTATGGGGCACGTGCATGGGACTAGGACAATGGGACATTTGGGCGTGGCCAAAACTTTGTCCAAATTACGGCAAAGGTTCTACTGGGTGAATTCGGGCAGAGACATTCAAAATTGGGTGAGATCCTGCAACCTCTGCCGCGGTAAGAAGGGACCCCCACGTGTGCGCAAGGCCCCACTCCAGGTGTACAATGTCGGAGCACCGCTCGAGCAGGTGGCAGTAGATGTGGTGGGGCCCCTGCCAGCCACCCGCCGTGGGAATCGGTACATTATGGTGGCAATGGACTACTTCACCAAGTGGCCAGAAGCCTACCCATTGCCCAACCAGGAAGCCCGGCTGGAAGCTCAAGTTCTAGTTGAGGGATTCTTCTCCCGATTTGGCGTCCCAAGGGAGCTACACACTGACCAGGGCCGGAACTTTGAATCCGCCCTCCTGCGGTCGGTGTGCGAGCTCCTCAAAATTCACAAGACCCGGACGACCCCCCTTAGGCCTCAGTCGGATGGGATGGTAGAGAGGTTCAACCGGACACTGTTGACACAATTGGCCCTCTTTACATCTGAAAACCAACAGGATTGGGACGAGCACCTTCCCTTTATATTGATGGCATACCGGACCGCCCAGCATGCGACCACTCGGTGCACCCACGCCTTGTTGATGTTCGGTAGGGAGATGCGAGTCCCCACAGATTTGTTGATGGGACCGTCACCAGGGGAACCGGGTGAGCCAACTGTGGAAAGCTATGCAACCAATTTGAAAGCGAGCATAGAAAAGGCTCATGAGTTTGCGAGGAAGCAAATTGGCTTGGCTTCTTTGCATATGAAAACGCGGTATGACGCTCGGGCTCACACACCTCGGTTCCTTCCTGGAGACCTTGTTTGGCTCTACTGGCCCCGGAGAAGGAAGGGGGTGTGCCCAAAACTCACCTCAACTTGGAAGGGCCCCGGGGTGGTGCTTCGGCAGGTGACTGATGTGGTGTTCAAAATTCAGATGGGCCCGCATACCCTTCCACAGATAGTTCACGGGGATAGATTGAGCTCCTACATGGGTCGGGAGGCTCCGGGGTGGATTGGAAGGGTGAGGGAGAAATTAGGTGTGGTGGATGACGCTCTTGGACCCGACCAACCTGCAACTACCTGCACTTGAGGTGAGTGTTTTGAGGAGTACTGTCCCAGGCTTCAGGACTTGCTTTGGAAATTGGGGACATGTAATTTGGAGTTGGGAGGCGGGTGAGAGTGATGACATGGCCGGTGAGGGGATGGAATGGGGGCCACACAGTCTTGTGGGTGGCGTATGTTTTTGTGTGTGGTTATGCGTTTTGATGTGGTCGTGAGAGTGGAACCTGGAGAGTGAGTGATGATTATTGGAGATAATGAGGGGTGATAATTGTGCTTTTGGAAATGTGCTTTTGGAAATGTGTGATGGTTTAAATGTGAACTGGGGGATTTCACATGTAGCAGGCCATGGCAAGCCTTGTAACACCTTTTACACCATCTATGGAATTGTACTGAATTGTGCTGAGATGTGTGGAGAATTGAATGGCAGTGGGGGGAGGAAGTGTGTTTTGGGGTCTTGTGGGTGGGGAAGGTGTGTGTGTCCGCAGGTACAGAGCAAGCTCTGAGGAACAATGCCTGCGGGCCCCCCTCTGCGGCAATTACCCCTGGCAGCCGGTGGTAACTGGAAATTGGAGCTCGTCGGTGGAGGGTCTGGTTGGGCGCCGCGGGGTGAGGAAGTCCCCCGGTGACCCGTGTTGCTGCGCGGAAGCAGGAGGCAAGGAGCCTGGTGTGTGTGGAGACCCTCACCGGCGAGGTAACGGCGGAAAGGGGCTGTTGGGCTGTCACGGGGCCAAGAGGTAAAGGGGGGGGGGGGGCAATGAACTTGTAAGTCGGTTGACTTGGTTTTGGGACTGCGGGCACCACAGCCTGATGCACTCCCACCTTCTTTTTGTGCGGTACCTCCCCGCTGCCTAGTTGAGGAATGCACACACACGCGAATGACATCAATGCCATGGTCCTGCAGGGGGGTGTATTGAAATAAGTGCTTTGTTGACTTTTGAAATGCCTTGATGATTTTTGGAATGTAATGATGAGTTTTGGAATGAGGATGAGTGGTTAAGGGGTCTGTGTTGCATGAATGTGGGCGAAATCCACCGAGCCATGTCACTCACCTGCAACATCTGGACAGTGCCCGTGGAAATTTAGGGGATGCATTGGGATGGCCCCACAGGTAAGGTTGTCTTGTGGCATCCACCGGGGGACGCGGTCTGTAGACCGGGGTATGTACAAAGGTTAGAGTTTTGAGTTTTTGGAAAGATGGTTAAGTTTGTGGATAAGGTAGGAGTTTTGGTGTGTTGTTTGTTTCCTCCCTCCGCAGGAACAATGAAGAAAATGTACATACTTGCATGATGGTTAAGGGGTTTAGCATGTTAAGGAAGTGTAGGTAGGTAGTCCGACTCACTTCCCACAGCCCTTCCTGATTTATATCATAGGTTAATTGTGTGACAAAGTGTTAAGGCTGGAATGGTAGCGCCTGCGGTGAACCTTGCAGGAGCTACGTTTCCAGGGGGGGGGGGGGGGGGGGGGGGGCTGTGTTATGAATTTGGTAGAGCAACATCTAGAGCTAGGTAGATCTGTATAGGTAGGTATTCGACTGTCGTGACAGGGACTCTACATGTAATAAGTTCTTGATGTTTAGGCGTTTGTCGGGGTAAGATGTATGATTGTGGATCTACCTGGAGATTCGAGTATTAAGTAGTGAGGGATTAAAGGTAACGCCCCTGTGAGTCTCACCTAGTAGTCAAACCTTTGTCCATTATGGCACTGCAAACCACATAAACATTAGTTAGGTCCCTAGCGCAACATTAAATAATTCCTTTCCCTGACTGACTTTGGAACAAACGGACAGGAAACCAGGCCAGGACACTGCCGATGATGGCCGCAGCCAGCTACACCTCCACTGGGCCTCGAGTGCCACGCGCTATCACAACACTACAGGCCTGTGATTCGGTGGAGGGCACTGATTGGGTGGCGCACCAAGGGACGGGACGTCACCAGCGAGGTTATTTAAGGCAGCGCCGAACGCTCTCTCGGCTCTTGTTCTCTTGCCTCTCTGGCGTCTGGCAGTGCAGCTTTTGGTCTCTTGTGGTTCATGCTCTTAGTTGCGCAGCAGTTGAGAACAGCTCTGCAGAAGAGTTGGCTGCCAGCACTCCCGCAGAGAGTTCACTTCAGTTGAGCCGGAGGAGTTGAGTTGAGACCAGTCCCGGAGCGAGTTGGAAGGACGAGACGTGCAGTCACACCTGCGTTCTCCCCGTTCCTGTCTTTTCGTGCTTCGTGTGGGGATCGATCTTGGGTGAAGCCGCTGGCATGCGTTGGGTGCCTTGGAGATTGGTGCACCGACCTCGTGGGCGGCGAGAGGATCGGAGCTTGGAGAAGGCCTGGTGGCGGCTGAGTGCGGCCATGTTGCAAGAAGATGACAGAGACAGATAAGCCCGGGCTCCGCGTACACTGTACACGACGTGACGTGTTTCTTTTGTAATTCATAATCTCCCTCGTATCGTGTTTGATATCTGTTGTGTGTGGGATCCCAATTTAGGCTTCTGATCAGAGTTCTTACCGGCGCGGGCTTTTTCACTGTCTTTACTTTTCATTAATAAATCCTTATATTATTTTCTGAATATATCTGAACGCAGTTTTCTGGGTGTTTGATTTTGATAGATAAGGCGGCGGAGCTTTGCTGTGTCCCGCCATTCCGCGCGTTTAACTTTAAGTGTTTGATTTGGAATCCGCATCCGCTATTGAGTTTTCGCCTCGGGAGTTAAAGCCTCGCAATTGGCCATCCGCAACTGTGGTGTTAATCGCGGTTGCGCGACAATATATATATATATATATTATATATATATATATATATATATATATATATATATATATATATATATATATATATATATATATATATGTATATATATATATATATATATATATATATGTATATATATATATATATATATGTATGTATGTATGTATATATATATATATATATATATATATATATATATATGTATATGTATATGTATATATATATGTATATATATATATATATATATATATATATATATATATATATATATATATATATATATATATATATATATATAGTTGCGGATACGGAGTACGGCTCTCCCCTTTAGCAAGAGGTGGTTAGCCCCTTGTCCTGTTAAGCTGACCGTCTCCGCTCCTGGTACTTGTAACGCTCTCCCGCGGGATGGAACGGATCAGGGTTATGGGTCCAGGGTTTTACCCCGAATACCTTTATCCGTCCCTCCGCAGAAGAGGGGGACAAGTACTGCTCGAACCCCGGTTTTAGATGTTCTGGTTGCCGAGCGGTTTTAGCAACACGACGTTCGAGCCATTAGCAAGACTAACCCGATCCTGAACGTTGGCCGAATCGTGCCACAGGTGCTCAATGATGGAACGGACAAGGACGATCGGACGAGGAAGAAGAAGAAGAAGACAAAGGTAGGAAATAACAGGATTTATTATTATTTACACAAGACTAACGGAAGAAAAGCAATCAAAGTAATATACAGCAAATGGAAGAAGACAGTGCAATTTCTAGCTTATCTATACAGTCTTACTTATAACCCAGACAACATAAAGGACGGACGACAATCAGACTTACACGGGGAATGATGATAGGAATGGCAGGAGGTTCGTTCCTCCAGCGAGGTTGCGTCCCGACCCACGTCTCTCTCTCTCTCTGTCGGTAGTGCTGGGATTCTCCCCTCCAGCCTCGAACCCAGCTCCTTCAACGCGCACCCAGCTCTCGTACCCGTTCAGCAGCACGTTCTCTTCTCGTATGTCTTTTCCTCGTACCAGTTCAGCAGCACGTTCTCTCTCGTATGTCCTTTCCTCGTACTAGTTCAGCAACACGTTCTCTCTCGTATCCTCTGGTATCTCCTCTGGTTTCTCTCAAGCGGGGGTGTGACACGCCCTCGGCCATTTTGGGTACCGCCCCCCCCCCCCCCCCCCCCCGTGCTCTGATTTGTGACCTTATATGGCAATGGCATGGTCTTGTATCCTTATTTGGGCATGGAGCCGAACAGCGCGCCCCTCGTGGCGAGCCACGGGCTTGTATCCTTATTTGGGCATGGGGCTGAACAGCCCCACCCCTCGTGGCGCGCCCTGGGCTTGTCTCTTTTCGGCGACCCCGCCCTTCCTGTCCAAACAGAGCACGAAGCACATATTCACCATAGCAGCGAACGCCGCTTCCAAACCCAGGCCAGTTGAGAGGGCGCGCACCCCATGCTTGTCAAGCTGCTTTACCCAGAGAGGGAGAGTTTGGCTGGGAAATGTAATTATTGAAGGGGAGCTACCCTTATTTGATTCGGTGCAATGGAGTGCAATTACTGGGCAACAGAGCCTTAAACTGGAACACATAATAAGGGAATAACTATTTAGAGGTTCTAAGATTGACTAGGTGTATGCGATGAATTAACTAAGGGGGACGACCTTTGACCTTTACAATTATGGAGGTATTTACACAGATCATGACATTTACAAAGGGTGGTATTTACAAAAATTACAGGATTCTCAAATCCGTTACACTGCACCCTCCTTCCTTCAGGCACGTCCCGGGCCTATAAAAATTTAGCTTAGTGTGGCACGTAGGTGTAATTCCCTCTACAATTAACCTGACCCTGAGTGCGACAATTTAAAAAAACAAATAAGTATGTCCCTCTGCTGCATTGCACCCTACCTAACAGATTCGCGCTCACAGGATAACTGAATTGCGGAATTATTTTCAAACTAAACATGAACGGTGGGGAGCATTATTTACAAGTGACGTTAATTGGACTATTTACAAAATGCAACCCAGGACCTGTGATTTTTCTTTTAGGGAAACCAAAAGAAATTCCTGTGGGAGGGGAGGAGACAGCATGCACTGCATCGACGCACCAGCACCAATAAAGAGCACCAAAACACCAGAAAGCACCAATCAGTGCACAGTCATCACAGTTCAATTAAAAACAACACTGGTGGTCTTGTTCTTCGGCTCCCTCTGCTGGCCGTTGTTCTTCCTGATGTTGTCTTTCAATTCTTTGTGATCTTCTTGGGCCATCGTGGCTGGTCCCAGCAGAGGGGCGATGCCCCAACACGTGGGGTCCATAAGTGGTGCTTGGCCACAGACTGTGGTCCATAAGTGGTGCGTGGATGCAGGCAGCTGTGGTTGCGAGAGTTTCGGGCTCACAGACACGGCCCCCCGCACGCTCCCCCTCAATGCCCAGAGAGCACGATCCTCGGGTCAGGGAAGGAAGACAGAGAAGACAGGTGAGCGAGGGGTAAGGTCACAAGGGTACACATCAATGAAGGCAATGCAAGGTGAGGTGCGCCTGGAGACTGAGCGGAGAAAAGCTCGTCCCTATCGTACATCACCCCACCCGTCAACTGTTCTACCCTCGCCCCTTACCCCCATATTTACAAAATCTACACATTACACTACAATTTACAAATCCGTCGCTACCGTCACGTCTTCCCCATATCTACCCTATACCAAATTTGTCACAATCCCATTGTCTAACCAAATTTGCCATCATCCAAATTCATCATCAATCCTCATAAGGAGGGAGAGATGGAACATCAGCACAATGTCACACCCACGTCATGATGCGTCTCACATTCTAAACATTTGCACAAAAAAATAATGAAAAACATGGCATGGTGTGGCGTTACATCACCCCAGGTGAGTGGATGTAGATGGTGCGAGGAGATTCTTAATCCTAACTATCCTCTAAATGACTTTAATACACTTTACACTACCTGGGGTCTTTCCCTGCCAATCCATTGGCCATATTACTCTCTATGCGGTTCTAAGAACCAAATTCCCATTGACCAAACGGTGGTGCTTCATTAATTTGGGGTCTCACTCCCCCGATTCGACTCCCTGTGCCTTTGCACAATTTCAGGACTGGGCCGTGTGGCTCTCCCAGCAGGTCTACCCACCCGCACACCTCCACCACTGCAGTTGCCTCCGAGCTTACCTGCTCCTTACCTAACCTATCTACCTGGGGAAGGCCCTCTGGCGCTCTCCCCACTCGGTGCCCTCTCTGGCACTGGGCTACCCGGGTCCGTCCTCCGGATCCTCGGGCCCCATCCACAACAACTCTACCGGCTCCCAGAGCCCACCTGCGGCCTCACCTGGCCGACATCCTAACAGTGGCGGAGTGCCCATTTAACTACACACACTAACAGGCCACACGCCCAGCCATTTCCACGTCACTAATGCACCCATCCAAACACCATTCTTCCTACCACGCACCACAGATGCCAATATCCAACCACAATTTACCTACTCCAGCTACCTAACTCTTAAACTACCCTCCCTGGGTATTCGTGATGGGGTCCATCCTCCCCATACACACCTTCGCACCATTCACTCCACTCCACAGTTTCCACCATACTCACTCCACACCATCCATTCCATACTCCACATATTCCATACTCCATGTATTCCACACAACCATTCTCCATACACCTGTATTTGCACACCTGTGCCATCACACCTGGTGCTTCCTGCACCCTCCTTCCTCCCAGGTTTCTTCAATCATTCAATACAATGAACAACCACAATTATTCCTCATGCACTGCTCCATACACTTCCACACTCAATACAACTCACAATCACCTCACACTTTTCAAAATACACTTCTGAATACACTTTCAACACTCACACGGCATCATCTGACCTACCTGGTGCCCTGCTAACTTGGTGCTCCCCGTCTTCCCATTAATCTAAGCACATCCCACGTCATTAACATCCATTCTAACCTCTCTATGTCCCCGACTACCTGTCCAATGTCGCTACTTACCTCTACCATTACCGATGGTCATCTCTAGGTCCCTATACTTTATCCTAACCCACCCGGGCTAGTTTTCACTGCCAAACCCCATAGCTAGTGCTCATGTGCCCCGTGGGGAGGGATGGTGGATTTGCCATCCCACCACATCGGGCAGCTCCCATTATCAATTTTGCCATCAAATTCCTACCAATCAAAATTTGCCAATCACTGCCAATCATTCTACCAATCATCAATCTGCCAATCAAATTTTGCCAATCACAAATTCCCTATCCATACAAAATGTCCTTTAACTTGAGCCTCGGTGCGTCTTTACATTTTCAAAGCCCGGCTTCGCGAAGCCGAGCAATGAATGCGGGTGGTTTGTTGCCGGCGGTTGGATCCGTCCGGCATTCGGTTCAGGGAAGGAGGTTTGCTCAGGCCGAGATCCCAAGGTCCACCTCGGCGCGGAGCCGTCCGGTCTCCCGTCCGATCTCACCCTGCCGGAACGCCTCAACCACAAGGGGTCGCCGTGCCGTCCCTTCCTACCGGGCCGCCCGCTCCGCTTAGCGGAGCACGGACGCGACCGTGCAGAGCGAGGCCCGGCGTGGATCCCGCACGGCGGTTCTTTTGAATCCGCCGTGGTTACGATCCTCGCTGGTTCCCGCTGCACACAAAGCCCGGCACGAACCGAGGGCTCGCTTCGGCTAAAAGTCGATCTAACCGCTATCCCGTTTAGCGTCGATGCTTCACTTGCATGCTCACACCCCGCGTTCCGTTCCTTATTCACATACACTCCGTCACTTCCTTATTCATCCAGGTGTCTCCATACACTCCGTCATTGCACCTTCTCCTACACAACACCCAGGTACACTCATTCCGCTCACCGACTTCGCTACACACCTGATCTCCGCACACCTTGGCACACACTCGTCGTTCGCACACCTCACCAACACACCTCTTCGCGCCCACTCCTCGGTCACATCCTCTGTGACAACCATGGGTGTGCTCTCCTCCGCACACCCAATCACGTGCTTCACTACCAACTCAAGTGTGCATTCCCACACGCGCTCGACCATTCCAGGTGTGCATCCTTCCATTCCAGGTGTGCATCCTTCCATTCCAGGTGTGCATCCTCTCTCACCTGCTACAACCAACTCGTGCTCCGTGTCGCTTTCGTCACTCTCACCACCACACTTGGTCGCGCATTCACCCTTACTCTCGACAGCGCACACTGTTATCATACACCCGTCCGTTACACACCTTTCTCGTGCATCCTCTTGTGCACACTCTCCCGTTACGTCCTCCGTAACACTCACCACAGGTGTGCACTCTTCTGTTACATCCCCTGTAACACTCCCCATCACGCGCTTCAAGGTGCCCCCCCGCACCCGCGCCACGACCAACTCACTCTCGACAGCACACTCACTCCTCGGCGCGCACTTTTTCCTCACACACCCCATAGTCGGCCATCCTCGCACACCTCCTCTTTCCATACACTCCGGACCAGTCATACACCCAGGGCCGGCGCTACCATTAGGCCAATTAGGCAGCCGCCTAGGGCGCAGACATCAGAGGGGCGCATTACTGAACCTTAAAGGATCACAGTTTTATACAAATTATTGTTTTAAGACCGGACACAGTATACCTAGTGCCCTTTAGTTCAAAATGATTTGTGTGCCAAAATATTTTCTTTTGAATTTGCGAAAGATAATCAAAGATTGATTATTTAAAATTTTGATTTTGCAGATCTAAAACTTATTGCTCAAACCAAAAACTGTTTTGTTTATCTGTAATTTCCAATCACACACTCATAAAGGGACCACTTTCTTTATTTTGCATTGCAAACCACATGTTGTCTCATATTTTTTTAAAGTGAAAGCCCATTTGCCCTAAAGCGTGGGGTAACAGGGGCACTGCCATATTTATGGATATTTCGCCTTTAATATTGGTGCTGTTAGCATCTTACGGTACTTATTCTTGCAAGTTAAAATAAATTTAGCAGTTTCAAGTTTTGTGCTTTTTATTTTTTCTACAACACATCTGTTTTTAATAATCGAAGTTGGCAAAAAAAAATTGGGGGGGGGGGGGGGGATGGAGGGGATGCAAGTAGCTGGCTTTGCCTAGGGCGCAAAATGGTCTGGCGCCGGCCCTGCATACACCTCACCATTGGTCCCTTACGAACACCCGGGTCTAAACCAACACCCAAGCCGACTGAATCTCCCCTCACACCATATACATTTCCGAGTATATCGCCACTCACCTCGGCACCTCGTCTTCGCTCCTCCTCCGCCACCTGCAAACTCTTTATTTGGTTAGTAAGCACATCATCACGATTTGAGCACAGACCTTGCACCAATTCCATCACCTCCTCCTTTATCTCTCTCTTAGTTTCCCTCCGTCTCTTCTTAATTTCACTCACCCCCTCTTCCACTTCCTCTAACTTTTGCTTCACCTCTTTCATTTCCCGGTGCGCCCCCTCAATTTCTGCCTCTAATGCCACCTTGGTCGTCTCTATGTGCGTCCTTACTTCCCGTTCTTTCGTCTCCATTGCTTCTGTTACCTCGTCCAACCTCTTTGTCAACCCCTCATGTACCATCTGACATTCCCTCTTCGTCGCTACGAGTTCTTTTTTTTATCTCTTTCTGTGTCGCCTTCAACCCCACGATTACCGCAGTGTTCTTCTCCACTTGCTCCCCTAATTCCTTTTGTCGCACCATCAGCTGCTCTACTCCCCTCGTCAGATCTTCTATTCCCCCCTGTAACCTAGCCGTACTATTTCTCACCTCTTTCTCCATACGCTCCTCACCTCGCGTTACCTCCTCGCGTACCCCCGCGACCTCCTCGCCCACACCTCATCTGATCTACTCCCCCACACCTCATCTGATCTCCTCCCCCATTTCTCCCATCTCTTTGGTAGATGCTGCCCTCATCTGTTCCAAATCATTCCTCTGGGAACCCGATTTTCACCTCCTCCATCTGATCTCCCCTTTGTTTAATTTCCCGGGCGGATTGCTCCCCTATTTCCCTCAATTTGCCTTCCATTGTGTTTTCTAACCCCGTTAACCCATTCTTCACCCCTTTCATCCTGTTGTTTAACCCCTCAAATTTGTTGTCTAAACCCTCAAATTTGTTGTCTAAACCCTCAAATTTAGCTTCTAGCCCCCCGATTTGATGTCCCAATTGCTTACTGGTGCCCCTTGCTTCGTCCCTCATTGCTCCCATTTGGCCTCCCAATTTTTTATTTTTTATTAATTTATTATTATTATTATTATTATTATATATATTTTTTGTATACAAGATCGAGGCTCATGAAAGAGCGAACATTAATCACACAGAAAGACAAACAGACACACAAAACAAATAACATCGGGAGCGGTAGACAAGATGGGGAGAGAGGGGGAAGGACACAAACAACGTTTGAGAGCAGGGACCGAGAGACATGGAGACATCGAGAGAACTGTGGGAGGGAGAGGGCTTTGGGGGGAAGGCATGGGAAGGGGAGGGGGGGGGGTGGGAGAGGTATAAAACATATGGACACTGCCAAGACTTCCAGGAAAGAAGTTGGAATTTCAAACAAGGTGGATCTGGGGTGAATTAGTGGGGGTAGAAAAGATCAAGGTTTTGGATGGGGGAAGATAAGAGATGGTGGTGAACAGCTGTTTTGAAGACCTGGAGGGAGGAGTGTGATTGAAGTGAGTGTGGGAGTTTGTTCCAGAGGCGGGAGAAAAGAGGAATGAAAGAGTGAAGGTGAGCAGAGAGCCGAGATTTCGGCAGTTTAACCATCAGAGGGTGGCTGGCAGATCTTGTGCGACCTGTAGGAATATTTGGGGGACAGAGCACAGAGAGAGCTGGGGGAGCAAGGCCGGAGAGGAGTCGGTAGAAGACAGAAAGACCACCTACCTGCCTGCGGTGAGTGAGTGAAAGGCCCTCAGAGATAGCTTCATCGCGGGAGATTCCAATGATTCTGAAAGCTTTGGATTCAACAGCGTGAAGCCGAGCCAGGTGTGAGGCAGGAGCACCAGCCGATAGGGGAGAACAGTATTCCATTGAGCTGCGGATGAAAGCCTTGTATGTGGTGAGGAGCTCAGGTGTGCCTAGGAAGGACTTCGCACGACGGAGGATGCCCAGTCGGCGACTGGCTTTGGAGGCCAGCTTGGAAATGTGGTTTTCCCAAGAAAGATCATGGCAGATGGTGAGACCCAAAAGCTTGAGTGACAGAACTTCTTGGAGAGGATTGTTGAGAAAGTAGATGGGAGGGTTGTCCAGTCGATCTTTTCGGAGAGACATAGTAAGAGTGTGAGATTTGTCAGGATTGAAAGACATGTTCCACATGTTTGACCAGTCTGTGATTTTGTCCAGGTCTTCAGAGAGTGAGGAGGCTGCAGACTGCCGATCTGAGGGAAGAGGAATGGAGCGGCAGAGAGTGGAGTCATCAGCAAAGAGATACAGAGGATTTTCCAGAGAGTCGGAGAGATCATTGATAAAGACCAGAAAAAGCACAGGGCCCAGCACACTGCCTTGGGGAACTCCAGCCTGAACGGGAAGGGGAGATGAGAGAAATCCATTCAGGGCCACACGTTGACTACGACCAGAGAGGAAGTCCGCAAGCCATGCATGGAGATTTCCATGGATACCATAGGAGGAGAGTTTGGTGAGCAGAGCTGGGTGCCAGACCGTATCAAAGGCACGTGATATGTCAAGGGAGACAGCTCTGATTTCCTGTTTGGCATTGAGGACCTCCATCCATTGTTGAGACAGCAGAAGCAGCATGTCCAGAGTAGAGTGACCTGGTCTGAAACCAAATTGATGATCAGAGATCAAGCCATTGGAGAAGAGGAAAGATTTCATATCCAAAGAAATGATGGATTCCATGACTTTGCTGATAATTGGGAGCAGGCTGATTAGTCTGTAGTTGCAAGGATCTGTTTTTGCACCTTTTTTGTGTAAAGCGGTAATGTTTGCTGATTTCCAGGATGCTGGCAGATGACCTTGAGCAAAAGATAGGGTAAAAAGAACAGAGAGAGGGTGAGATAGAGCGGCAGAGCAGGATTTTAGGACCCGTGGGCTGATGCCTCACCTTTGCTCACCCATCTTGGCCATAAGGGCCTCCATTTGCAGCATGAAAAGGTTCAAATCTACGGGTGCTGCGGGCGTGGCTGCCGCAACCACGTGCGAGCCGCCATTTTGTGCGCCTCCCACCTCAAGCGAGGCACCGCCATCTCGTGTGCCTGAGACCTCCGCTACCACATGCTCATTGCTCTCCTCCTCCATTATTACTCCCACCTCCTCCATGGGGTCCTGGGTCGCTTCTACCCCTTCTAACTCTCCCACCGGCACCCGATCGCCTTGATTATCCATGGCACGATTTTAAATTTGGATGTTCAATAAAAATTTTTTACCACTCGTAATTTGAGTGCGCGAAGCGCACTTCAGGTCCGAATCCCACTCCTGACACCAATTGTTGCGGATACGGAGTACGTCTCTCCCCTTTAGCAAGAGGTGGTTAGCCCCTTGTCCTGTTAAGCTGACCGTCTCCGCTCCTGGTACTTGTAACGCTCTCCCGCGGGATGGAACGGATCAGGGTTATGGGTCCAGGGTTTACCCTGAATACCTTTATCCGTCCCTCTGCAGAACAGGGGGACAAGTACCGCTCGAACCCCGGTTTTAGATGTTCTAGTTGCCGAGCGGTTTTAGCAACACGACGTTCGAACCATTAGCAAGACTAACCCGATCCTGAACGTTGGCCGAATCGTGCCACAGGTGCTCAATGATGGAAGGGACAAGGACGATCGGACAAGGAAGAAGAAGAAGAAGACAAAGGTAGGAAATAACAGGATTTATTATTATTTACACAAGACTAACGGAAGAAAAGCAATCAAAGTAATATACAGCAAATGGAAGAAGACAGTGCAATTTCTAGCTCATCTATACAGTCTTACTTATAACCCAGACAACATAAAGGAGGGACGACAATCAGACTTACACGGGGAATGATGATAGGAATGGCAGGAGGTTCGTTCCTCCAGCGAGGTTGCGTCCCGACCCACGACTCTCTCTCTCTGTCGGTAGTGCTGGGATTCTCCCCTCCAGCCTCGAACCCAGCTCCTTCAACACGCACCCAGCTCTCGTACCCGTTCAGCAGCACGTTCTCTTCTCGTATGTCCTTTCCTCGTACTAAGTTGAGCAGTACGTTTTCTCTCGTATGTCCTTTCCTCGTACCAGTTCAGCAGCATGTTCTCTCTCGTATCCTCTGGTTTCTCTCAAGCAGGGGTGCGACACGCCCTCGGCCGTTTTGGGTACCGCCCCCCCCCCCGTGCTCTGATTTGTGGCCTTATATGGCAATGCCATGGTCTTGTATCCTTATTTGGGCATAGAGCCGAACAGCGCGCCCCTCGTGGCGAGCCATGGGCTTGTATCCATATTTGGGCATGGGGCTGAACAGCCCCGCCCCTCGTGGCACGCCCTGGGCTTGTCTCTTTTCGGCGACCCCGCCCTTCCTGTCCAAACAGAGCACGGAGCACATATTCACCATAGCAGCGAACGCCGCTTCCAAACCCAGGCCAGTTGAGAGGGCGTGCATCCCACGCTTGTCAAGCTGCTTTACCCAGAGAGGGAGAGTTTGGCTGGGAAATGTAATTATTGAAGGGGAGCTACCCTTATTTGATTCGGTGCAATGGAGTGCAATTACTGGGCAACAGAGCCTTAAACTGGAACACATAATAAGGGAATAACTATTTAGAGGTTCTAAGATTGGCTAGGTGTATGCGATGAATTAACTAAGGGGGACGACCTTTGACCTTTACAATTATGGAGGTATTTACACAGATCATGACATTTACAAAGGGTGGTATTTACAAAAATTACAGGATTCTCAAATCCGTTACAATATATATATGTATGTATAATTTGTATATATATATATATATATATATATATATATATATATATATATATATATATATATATATATATATATATATATATATATAAAAAAAAATATATATATATATATATATATATATATATCGGAATGGGACTTAGAACTTAGGACTCAGAGGACTCAGAGAAAGGAGCAACGGATATATTTATTAGAACTCGTTTACACAAGCTTGCGGAAAACACAATGTCGCTTGAAGCTCACGAAATGACCAACACTACAACAAGGTGCTCTGAAGTAATTCGATTTAAACTTGCTATATATAAAGAATATAGGGTGTGGCTTTAGCTCACAAGATACAGAGAAAGAATGGGCTCATTGGTCCCCCCACCATAGTCCCATCCTGTTGTTCAGTTAGTTAAAGGAAGTTCATCCAAGGCCACTCATGGGTTAGCTCAGATAAGGAGATGGTCAGCAATATGTGGCAACATGTTTACAACTTTCTGTATAGAGACTTGGGTTGGGGAAGTACAAAGGGAGTGGACACTCATAAATGTGTCAGCCTACAGGATATTGGCAAAGTCTTGTGGGAGGCTGAGAGATAGCAGCTGCAACCAAGGCCAAAAAGGGGAACAAGGGATTATGCCAACACAGGGCAAGAGCTCACAAGCACAGAACTCCTTATTAGGGTATTACACATCCTCAATGCACAAGAAAGGACTAAGTATTTTAAAAGAATACAGCAATCAGTCAAAACAAAACATATAATTGGTTATGCTTGGTAATTGGTAGAGCAGCAAGAATTAACAAAGGGGGAGGGGAATAACAGCTCCCCACATACCGCCCTTTTGGATCTAAGATACAACGTTATCTACGAGCCAATCAAAGGCCTTTATTTCAAACAAAGCAGAAACAAAACAAATCAGGAAAGTCATTCAACATATCGCGCGAAGGCAGCCCAGTGAGCATGTAGTGCCCAAAGCACTCCACATCGCACCCAGCAGGATGATTCGCGTCTGTATGTGAGTATGCAATGTAAGTCCGCAAAGACAGGGTGAACAAATGGCATGTAAAATCCTCCGAGAGTATTGAAATAGACAGTGTAAAAGGTTCACTAAACATACCATGCGAAAGCAGCCCAGTGAGCATGTCCCGCACCCAAAGTACCACACATCGCACTCAGCAGGATGATCCGTGGGTATGTGGGTGTATGTGGGTGTATGTGGGTGTATGATGTAAATCAGGTGTAGGTGGGTGTATGATGTGAGACCGTAGAGGCATGAAGATCGAATAGCGTGTCAGATCCACAACGAAGACCTCTGGTTCAGCCGGGGTCCACATCCAGGAGGATCTCCCGACCCACCCTTGGACCACAGAGGTGCGGCCAGGACTCCCCCCCGACTGGAGCTCGCCCAAGCTTCTCCAGGTGAAATCCTTGTAGATCTTCAGCGCTCAATCGATATTCATGTTCATGAGGCCTCTTATATGCTGGTGATCTGGGGAAGACACAACGTCATCAGTATCAGGTGGCTTAAACCTATGGCCAAAAAACAAAGCATAACGGTCCAAAGGAGGGAGAGAAACTTCCTTTGGGTCAAAGTCGGAGTCGTCCGAGGCGTTGCTGCTTCCACCGCCGTTATCCAGGGACGAATCTTCAAGACAATCAGATTCGGAACTCAGAGTATCTCCAATGTTGAGTTCCTCACCATCCAGGCTCGGGTTTGCAGCTGGGTCCAAATCCAGGATTGGATCAGTGACGTTTGACTCACTGTGAGCTTGTGAGACATAAAGGTGAGCTCGTGAAACATAAAGAGGCAAAGCCTGCATTGAAACATAAACATCAGTCGGGGACCCTTGCAAGTGGCCCACATCATCATCGGAATCATCATCAGTAACATTATTCTCAGGTGGCTTAGGCCTGCGGCGTAGGCGGCCAGCAACAGTCATAGCCTTACACATCGAGAAAAAACGAGAGGTCTCCCTTAGGTACTCGTTGGCGTCTGCATGCGACATGTTGGGGTCCAGAGTAATCGGCGTCCTGGCAGCCTGAAATGCTCTGAGGTCCGCAACTGTGTAATCAAAATCATTATCGGTAACATCAACAATGGAAGAACAATCTTCAGAAGCGGAGATCTCATTGTCGCGGCCCAGTGACTCGTTCGGGTCATCGTTCCAGGATCCGCGATCTGCAGTCACGTCGACGGCCGGAGTGTCATCTGGACCCACGGCCAGCTTGTCGGTCATCACCATGGCCTTTTCTGGTGTCGTCTTCAGTGTCCATCCTGTGGTAAACTTTCTCACACACGCAAGGACTAAAGCCTTGATTAGTACACAACAAACCACGATTCCAAGGACTATTGCCAAGGCGGTCAATATCCACTTTACTATCGTACCTGTCCATCCTTTAAACCAGTCAGTAAGCCACTGGTGGGAGGCTTCTCGATCCATTCGATCCTTTGTCAATATATGAGCACTTTCTCTTAACCTTATAATAGCAGCACTGACCCCCTGTGAAGGATCAGGAATAAAAGTACAGCATTTACCCTTAATTATCCCACATACCCCTCCTCGTTCTGCCAGTAGCATATCTAAAGCAACCCTATTTTGCATAACCATTGTACGCAGGTGGACAACCGTGTCCAACATTTCGTCATGTGCTGTAGCGGTGTCGTTGGCCACCCTTTCTAAGATTAACGCAATTTTGTCAATGCGGTAACTGTTCATGACCGTCCCAGCCCATGGGAAGAAGAAACTAACGGCTTTCTCCCAATCAGCGCCGTGTAAGGTGGTGGTGTCGTCGTCGTGCCAATAGGTGCTTCGTTGTGTCCTTATGAGTGCAGGGGTATTATGCAAGTGTTATCGCATTTCCATCTCTGGGAAAACTGATCCTAAATAGCAAATTCCTCCCCAATTATCAGGTAAATACGGGTAAGCTTTGTTCCCGCATACAAACATGGTCCCGTGCGGAGCCACTAAATGGGTGGTCATGCAAGTGCGAAGGCCTGGGATAGTGTTTGTCCCGTTTTCCCCTTCCCATGCCAACTGGAGGTGTGTAAGGTTATGTAAGGGCGAACTTGTAACATTCACTAACAGCCTGTGTTTCCCTTTCCTATGGTCCGCGGGGAGGGTATCTCTACACACGGATTTGCCTACCATTACTTGGCCATTTCCTTCTAAGCAGAGGGCCCCCATTGCCGGCTTGACCCAAACCGGCGCCAGACGTTCCTCAAAGTGTCGGGACTGGATGGGGGGGGAGTACTGGAAAACTCGTTTACACGCGGTTCCGTCAGAACCTTGGCTTGTCAGGGTTGTACTAATGCATTTGGTGTCTAGTGGCTTTGAGCACAAATCATTGAGTGATAGGGGTAACACTACCATTGGTATTCCTGCTGTGCTGGTGCGGGGAAGGTGCATACACATCCAACACCGTGTCCTATTCTGTACTGTGGCCATATGCCGTGCGACCTTCCAGTATGTGTTCTCCTCTGGCTCCCTTCTTACTTTCTGGGCAGGAGGGGGTTTAATGACGTACGCGGCACAACTAGGTCGGAAGTAGGGTTCAGTTCCATTTGGGATTAGCGTGCGAGGGGGCCATATTCCACATTCAAGTATCATTGTTGTATCCGGACCAATGGGGGCATAATGCATTAAGAGGGTAGTATTCTCGACGCCCTCGCCCCATCGATATCCTGGGGCATATTGACTGCTTATGTGCCCAGTATATGTTTCATTTTCTACTTTCCTAACCTTGGTCAGGACTAGGCGTGGTCTTGTCATGCGTGCCTGTGGTGTCTTATTGTGTACCACTATAGCTTCCACCCATCTTACAGATAACCACTTAAAGCGTGTTTCCAAGTTACAGCAATTCACTGCTACTTTGTCTCCCCAGCGAGCTGTTATATACTTGACGGGGTAGAGGGGAAATGCTGGATAGTTGTCGTGTCCTGGGTACTTGGGGAGGTCCTTTCTCGATAGCTCAAAGTGCAAGAGCCTATCTTTGGCAGGGGGTTTGAGGCAGCTACCCAGAATTCCCATCACCATGACCATCATCGCCACCCTTAGGAGACTGTAGTGCCCTAGACGGTGCATTGTCTTCAGCAGTGAGGTGCGGTGTCTTGTGTGGCTTGTGGTGCGGGAATGGACAACGTACAATGGGTGGCGTGGATCCACGAAGGTTTACCCTCGCAGAAGACTGCCGTCGGTGTGACCAGTAGCACCTGGAATGGTCCCTTCCACCGTGGCTCCAAAGCAGTTTTGCGGGTGAAGTGCTTTACGAGCACCCAGTCGCCGGCTTGGAAGTCGTGGATGGCGTGGCCTATTGGTTCAGGCAGCGCCTCTCGTACTCGAGCATGGATGCTGCGTGCCACATTGGACAAGCCTATGCAAAATCTCAAAAGCATGTCATCCATCACCGGCAAAGCAAGGGTGGACATGTCCGTTGGTGCTGAAACGGGCAAGCTCATAGGTCGTCCCATTAATATTTCGTGGGGGGAAAGGCCCGTAGTGCGACCCGGGGTGGAACGGATGCTCATCAATGCAAGCGGAAGAGCCTCCGGCCATTTCAAGCCTGTGTCTGCGCAAAGTTTCGCTAGTTTATTCTTTAAAGTCTTATTCGTTCGTTCCACAAGTCCCGATGACTGTGGGTGGTAAACGCAATGGAAGGACTGTTTAACGCCCAACGCCTTCAGGATGCCCTTGACCACCTGCGCCGTGAAATGGCCCCCTTGATCTGACGAAATTATCTGGGGGATGCCAAATCTGCACATAAAATCCCGCACGAGACGCTTCGCTACTGTCGGGGCATCGGACTTGACGCATGGGTAAGCTTCGACCCATTTGGTGAACGTATCTATGATTACCAACACGTCGCGAAACGACATGCTTGGTTCCAATTCCGTAAAATCGAACTCGATATTTGCGAACGGCCCACTTGGCGGGGCCGTCCCCTGTCATGTGCATGTCTCGGCGGCGCCCCTCTATTGTGTTGCTGGCAGACCACGCACGATCGGCACACTTCGGATACAATCCGTGACAGTCCTGGTGCCGCCCAAGTGTAGTTTATCTGTCCCATCACCCCCCTCTGGCACACATGACCATTTTGATGTGCCATGCGTGCCAGCCAAGGCAGTAAGGCCTGGGGTGCTATAGGTTTTTCGTCAAGGGTCCACATTTCCCCTGGCCCAGGGCGTATCGCCCCTCGTTTGAGCCAGTCCTCTTGTTCGGCCGTCGGCGCAGTGTTTTGCAAGTTTATGATATCGTCCTTAGTTGGTGTGGCGGGTGGTCCCACAGTCGGTATGTCAGCAATCTGTGCGGATGTCGCCTTTGCTCGTGTCACCATTGGCATGTTGCGTTCTATCTGTTGGTTGGCGGCCTTTCCTGCCGCCTCGTCCGCCCTTGCATTGCCCCGGGCAACGTCAGTGTCCGCCCTTTGGTGGCCACGACATTTAATTACCGCGATAGCGCGGGGAAGTAAAATGCTTCGGAGGAGCCCTTCTACCAACGTGCCATTCTTTATCACTGAACCGGCAGATGTGAGAAAACCTCTCATCTTCCAGATGGCCCCTTTATCGTGGACTACGCCGTGAGCGTAGGCCGAATCTGTGTAAATGTTGACGGCAAGGCCTTCCGCCAAGCTGCACGCTCTGGTCAAGGCGCACAGCTCCGCCTGCTGTGCGGAAAATGTAGGTGGAAGACGCCCGCTTTCTACCGTCTCGCTATCCGAGCACACGGCGTACCTGGACAACAGGGACCCGTCCCATGCGTGCCTAGCTGATCCATCGACATAATATGTACAGTCGGGGTAGTCTAGGGGATTGTCCTTTAAATCCGATCGCACCGTGGAGACTAGCTGTACAACGTCGGCGCACACGTGGGGTTCGCCCTCCTCAGGGGTGGGCATCAGTGAGGTTGGGTTGAGTGTCGTGCAACGTTCGATCGTGATGTTGGCTGCAGTGATCAGTGCGGATTCGTATTGCATTAATCTAGTGTTAGACAAATGCTGTGTGCTTCGCTGTAACAACAGCGAAGTGACGCAATGCGGTACCCGTAGCGTTACTGGGTGTCCCATAACGATGTCCGCTGTTCTTTCTACTGCGTACCTGGCTGCTGCCACGGCTTGCAGGCACACCGGAAACCCTCGTTCGACCGGGTCTAACTTTTTACTAAAGTAGGCCACCGGCCGCTCCTTATCCCCATGGGTCTGTGTCAAGACTGACTGGGCGAAACCTCCCACGGCGTGAGTGTAAAGGGTAAATGGTTTCGCATAATCCGGGAGTCCTAATGACGGTGCCGTGACCAACGCCTTTTTCAGCCCTACGAAACATCGCTTCAATTCATCCGTCCATACCAATTCGTCCGGGGCGTTTGATTTGGTCGCCTCGTACAGTGGCTTAGCCAGCAGCGCAAAATCAAGTATCCAAGTGCGGCAGTATCCCGTCATACCTAGGAAGCGCAGCATTTGCCGTTGCGAGCGTGGGCGAGGCATCTCCATGATAGCGGTCACCCGTCCAGCATCCAATTCCCGTTTCCCATGCGAAATGGCGTGTCCCAAGTAAGTTACAACCTTCCGCACAAATTGAAGTTTTGGTCTGCCTACTTTGTGGCCTTTGGCCGCCAAGGCCTTTAATAGGGCCATGGAATCCTTTTTGCACGCCTCCTTAGAAGGGGAGCAAATCAACAAATCGTCAATGTATTGCAACAACACTGACCCTCCCGTCAATTCCACATCCGCCAGGTCGCGGTGCAGCGCCCGGGAAAACAGAGTGGGGCTATCTGAAAACCCATGAGGTAGTACTGTCCAAGTATACAGTCGTCCCCTATGGGTGAAAGCGAACAAGTATTGTGACTCAGCCGCGATGGGCACAGAGAAAAACGCAGAACAAAGGTCAATAACTGTGAAGTATGTTGCGTCCGGCAGAATCGACATCATAAGGGTCTCTCCATTCGGCACTAGTGGGTGTATGCCTTGTATCACCTTGTTCACCTCCCTAAAATCCTGTACAAACCTCCATTTGTCTTTCATCGGCTTTTTTACTGGCAAAATTGGTGTATTACATGGGCTGTTAGTTTACACGATAATTTTCTGCTCCACCAGGGATTGAATTACCGGTGCTATGCCTACGTCGGCCTCGGGGTCGTAGCTTATACTGTTTCACGTTTGGCAAGCGCATTCCCGGCTGCACTGATATCACTAAAGGTTCGGCGTCTCGCATTCGTCCAACCTCATCGTCGCTCTGAGGCCATAAATTGTCTGGCACCTCCGCCAGGAGGAAATCTGACTCACCCGGGTCCGTTAGCACTGCCCTCATGGCATAGGTGCCCTTAGGGGGCAACTCTGCCTCTTCGAACACTCCATCCCTCAGTTGTGTCTTAATGTCAATCGAGAACCCTTCATCGTTATTGAGCCGTCTCAGTCCAGCGGCCCCTCTTGAACAAATAACCTTGTAAGGGAACTTCCTGTAATCATCCCACCATCCAACCTACACTTTCTGGTGGCCACCCCTTGGCAGTAGTGAGGGTAACATGGGCGGCCGCTCTTTCGGGGTATTGGGTCAACGCACGCTGACTCGCGGATAGGGTTACCTCGATACCTATCCCCTCGCGGCCGATCCATATTCGTGATAAGTGTAGAGGCGTGCGCTCGCCCAGCTTTTCCTTAACCTTCTCTCGATAATCCTCGTCCTCGCCCTTTGCATCGTAATACGCCGTGCAATGGGGTGGATTATCCTTTTTTTTTTTTTTTTTTTTTTTTTTTGTGTATACAAGATCGAGGCTCGTGAAAGAGCGAACATTAATCACACAGAAAGACAAACCGACACATAAAACATATAACATCGGGAGTGGTAGACAAGATGGGGAGAGAGGGGGAAGGACACAAACACAACATTTGAGAGCAGGGACCGAGAGACATGGAGACATCGAGAGATCTGAGAGAGGGCGAGGGCTTTGGGGGGGGGGGGCATGGGAAGGGGGCGGTGGGAGAGGTATAAAACATATGGACACTGCCAGGACTTCCAGGAAAGAAGTTGGAATTTCAAACAAGGTGGATCTGGGGTGAATTAGCGGGGGTAGAAAAGATCAAGGTTTTGGATGGGGGAAGATAAGAGATGGTGGTGAACAGCTGTTTTAAAGACCTGGAGGGAGGAGTGGGATTGAAGGGAGTGAGGGAGTTTGTTCCAGAGGCGGGAGAAAAGAGGAATGAAAGAGTGAAGGTGAGCAGAGAGCCGAGATTTCGGCAGTTTAACCATCAGAGGGTTGCTGGCAGATCTTGTGCGACCTGTAGGAATATTTGGGGGACAGAGCACAGAGAGAGCTGGGGGTGCAAGGCCGGAGAGGAGTCGGTAGAAGACAGAAAGACCACCTACCTGCCTGCGGTGAGTGAGTGAAAGGCCCTCAGAGATAGCTTCATCGCGGGAGATTCCAATAATTCTGAAAGCTTTGGTTTCAACAGTGTGAAGCCGAGCTAGGTGTGAGGCAGGAGCACCGGCCCATAGGGGAGAACAGTATTCCATTGAGCTGCGGATGAAAGCCTTGTATGTGGTGAGGAGCTCAGGTGTGCCGAGGAAGGACTTCGCACGACGGAGGATGCCCAGTCGGCGACTGGCTTTGGAGGCCAGCTTGGAAATGTGGTTTTCCCAAGAAAGATCATGGCAGATAGTGAGACCCAAAATCTTGAGCGACAGAACTTCTTGGAGAGGATTGTTGAGAAAGTAGATGGGAGGGTTGTCCAGTCGATCTTTTCGGAGAGACATAGTAAGAGTGTGAGATTTGTCAGGATTGAAAGACATGTTCCACTTGTTTGACCAGTCTGTGATTTTGTCCAGGTCTTCAGAGAGTGAGGAGGCAGCAGACTGCCGATCTGAGGGAAGAGGAATGGAGCGGCAGAGAGTGGAGTCATCAGCAAAGAGATAGAGAGGATTTTCGAGAGAGTCAGAGAGATCATTGATGAAGACCAGAAAAAGCACGGGGCCCAGAACACTGCCTTGGGGAACTCCAGCCTGAACAGGAAGAGGAGATGAGAGAAACCCATTTAGGGCCACACGTTGACGACGACTAGAGAGGAAGTCCGCCAGCCATGCGTGGAGATTTCCATGAATACCAAAGGAGGAGAGTTTGGTGAGCAGAGCGGGGTGCCAGACCGTGTCGAAGGCACGTGATATGTCGAGGGAGACAGCTCTAATTTCCTGTTTGGCATTGAGGACCTCCATCCATTGTTGAGACAGCAGAAGCAGCATGTCCAGAGTAGAGTGACCTGGTCTGAAACCAAATTGATGATCAGAGATCAAGCCATTGGAGAAGAGGAAAGATTTCATATCCGAAGCAATGATGGATTCCATGACTTTGCTGATAATTCGGAGAAGGCTCATTGGTCTGTAGTTGCTAGGATCTGTTTTTGCACCTTTTTTGTGCAAAGCAGTGATGTTGGCTGATTTCCAAGCAGATGGCAGTTGACCTTGAGCAAAAGAGAGGGTGAAGAGAACAGAGAGAGGGTGAGATAGAGCAGCAGAGCAGGATTTTAGGACCCGTGGGCTGATGCCGTCGGGTCCAGTTGCAGAATCAGAGTCGAGGGTTGACAGAAACTTTTCCACCTTGTCAGGAGGAAAGGACACGGAGTCCAGGAGCAGCAGGGTACGACTGGGTATGGTGGGTACAGAGAGGGATGGGTTTGGGACACAAGATTTAGAGGCAAACACAGAGTTGAGGCATTCAGCTTTTTCACGTGCGGAGTCAGCTGTGTAGCCGTTTGAGGTAAGGGAGGGGATGGAGGGGGAACAAACACCAGAAACGGATTTGACCAGACGCCACCAGGATTTGGAAGAGGGAGACAGATAAGAGAGTTCGGTCTTGAGAACGGAGAGATATTGTTTCCTGGCTCTCCTGAGGGTGGACACACACTTGTTTCGGGCTTTGTGAAAGGAAATGAGATTTCCTTCCGTTGGATTTGCTTTCCAGGAGACGAAGGCAAGTTGTTTCTGGGCAACAGCCTCACCACAAGATTCCGTGTACCATGGACGGGAGGAAGGGTATGACAACTGAAGACGAGATGGGATAAATCTGTGCATGAGAGAGAGCAATTTACTTTGGAAGAATTCCCAGGATGAGTTGATGTCAGAGGTGGTAGAGATGGGAGACCAGTCCAGATGATTGATGGCTGCTTTAAGACCGTGCCAGTTGGCCTGAGTGAAATGCCAGACTCGTCGACGCTGAGCAGGCTCCCTGAGGATGGTCAGAGAGATGTCCACTTTAACAAGGACATGATCAGATGATCCGATCGGAGCAGAAGAAGAGCAGCAGACATTTTCAGGGAAGTTAGTCATAACCAAGTCCAGAAGAGAAGATGTTCCGTTGACTGAGATCCGGGTCGGGAAATTGACAGATTGTGTCAGTCCCAGTGAGTCGCAGAAGTCCTTTGCTGAGGAGCCATGGCTGGTGAGAGAGGTACCCACACCCAGCCAACTGGCATGATGACAGTTGAAATCACCACATATGAGGAAGAGAGAGTTGGGATGAGTAGATAGAAGTTGGTCCATATCATCAGACAGCGAGATGTAGATGGAGTCATCACTGTTTGGTGGACGGTACAACACACATATAAACAAGAGGTGGGAGCGAAGGGGAAGCCGTAGCCAGAGGTATTCCTGGGGGTGAGGTGGAGAGAGTGCAGTGCAGGGCGAGTGAGGAAGAGAGTTTTTGATAAAGATAGCAACCCCGCCTCCAGGACGAGGCTCAGGTCTATCATACCGGAGGAGGGAGTAGCCCGGGAGAGATACTATGGAATCAGAGACATCATAAAGGAGGAAAGTTTCTGTTAAGCAGATCACGTCTGGTTTGACAGAAGCAACCTGTATGGAGAGATCAGTTAAGTTTGAACGAAGGCCCCGGATGTTTGAGGTCCATACCGTTAATGAAGAGGAAGGGGGAGCATCAGATACAGAACAGGGGGGAGGAGGTGTAGGGTAAGATGTGGAAGAGGTGGAAGAGGTAGGGAGAGCTGTTGAAGGTGTGTCAGAGATTTCAGAATAGCTCGGAGAAAGGGAAGGATGGGGCGGACAAAAGGTTTGATGGTGATTGGGTGAGCCACAATGAGGTGTTATTTGAGGAGGGGGAAGAGCGAGGCAGAAGGTTGGGGGAGATGGAGGTGAGAGTTTGAAGGGGGAAGAAGCGGGGAGGACGCTTTGAGGAGGGGGAGTGAGAGGGGGGAAATTGAGAAGCAATGAGGGTGGGGAGATTTGAAGGGGAGGGGTGAGGGGGGAGTTTGGGAGGGAAGGGACAAGGGGAGGGATTTGAAAGGGATGGGATATGGGGGAGATTTGGAGGGGAGGGGTGAGGCAGGAGTCTAGGAGGGGAGGGGTGAGGGGGCGTCTTGGCGGGGAGGGGTGATGGGGAAGATTTGGAGGGGAGGGGTGATGGGGAAGATTTGGAGGGGAGGGGTTATGGGGAAGATTTGGAGGGGAGGGGTGAGATTGGATTTTTGAAAGTGTACGATTTATGGGAAACGAACATTTATTGCAAAATGAGTTTCTTGTGACCTTCGAGTTAAAAATACGTTTAAGGACGCTGGATGGAGGATGGAGTGCAGGAGAGTTTAGGGAATGTAGAAAAAAGGCACTATAGGAGATGGATATTTTTTTTGGGATGAATTGATTTGGTGAGCAAGTCGAAAGCAGCCTTTTAAAGAAGAAGAAGAAAAAGGTGTTATAAAATATGACGGAATACATAACTTGAGGGGAAAGTGTAAACATTGAAGGTTAATGAGTGAAAACTATCTGGGGAAATGGGGGAGAAACACGTGGTCGAAGAACGAACGAACGAATAAGAATGAATAAACGAATGAGAACAGCGAAGGAAATTGTTTTTTTTTTTTTTTTTTTTTTTTTTTTGAGTTGAGATTTACACAAGGAAGTAGGCTATGGGTGAAAAGACTGGGGAATACAGAGAACGAAAGTTATTGGATCACAAACGACGGACCGCTGAGAGAAAAACAAAGCCTCAAGGTTGTACAGTGCACACTGTACAAGGCCTCAAGACACGACACGAATTAACACACGATTTTCAATACAGGTATGAAAGATTTGCACCGAAAAATCTTCGTCGGGACACAATATACGTACAACACCATAAATAAATACAGTTTTAACGAAAATACAAATGGGAACAATCACTTAACTTCGATTTCAAATCGTTCGCGACGCGGCAAAGGCCTTGCTCGCGACACGGCAAACAGACGATCAATTTATGAATGATAAACACCGAGAAACAACCAAAGTTGCACACAATAACTTCACACACCGAAAGATAAATACAGTTTCGACAATATACAATTGTGAACAGACTTAACTTCGAAAAACGTGGAGACCGTGTGGAGCTTCGAAAATCCCTCCCACCGTCTCCGAGATCTCACGAGACCGCGAGATCTCCGAGATCTCACGAGACCTCCTTTAAATGGTTTATCGAAATTTGGTGCAGTTGTAGCCAATCTCGCAGAACTGGACTGTCCAAACACACGTTATCTATGATATGCGTCCAAGTAGCCAGAGCCCCTTCGTCCAAGCGCCACCAATACGCGGTGGGGCCGGGACGAGACAATGCCATCATCAACGAGTCGTGTTTAGATTCCGCGACATCTACGAAAACTCCCTGTTCTGTACATGAAATTTGACAGCCCAGTCGGCACAATAAGTCCCGTCCCAGCAAATTTGTTGGGGCGGTAGTGGTCATCAAGAAAGCATGTTTAGCCTCCAGCGGGCCGCATGTTACTCGCACTTCCTCCGAAATAGGAAGCGCTTGGTGTAAGCCCGAAACGCCCATTATTTGAACGTTCCTCGCCGTGGGGCGCAAAGATGGCAATTGCCCCTCGTTAATTGTACTGCGAGTCGCGCCTGTATCGACAAGAAACTCTAATTGTCGTCCGTCCACGTCCAGCGTCAAGGTCGGTTCCTCTGCCGGTGTCATGGTCAAAAGAGGACACTCCTTGGGCGACCCGCCGGCGTCCCATCAATAGGCCCCTCTATTGTCCTGGGGCGGAAACCCCTTACGAGCACTTGGGCAATCACGTCTCCAGTGTCCCATTTGCTTGCAATAAAAGCACGGTTCCTGCGGAACCGGCGGTGCGGAGGGCATAGGTCGTCCCTCTACGGCACCCCTTCCGCCCAGCCGTCGGTCTGGCAGCCCCCACTGTGACTGGTTTACTTGTTGCCATTGCGGCGGACCCCGAGGCGGGGCCCAGGTCCCCCTCGGTCCATTCTGCATCCCACTATTGGGGGGTGGTCCAGGGTTTTGGAGAAGGGGTCTTGGTGGGTACCAAATTTGGGGAGGGGGCCCTGGTACGGTCCAAGTTTGAGGGTTTTGAGGAGGAGGGGGAAGAGGGGGTGGTATTGTCCATTGTTGTCTTATCTCGTCCATATTAATTCGTCCATGGTCTTGGTCAGTACAACCGTCGCAGTCGTTGCCTTCATGGTGGACCCACTCTCCGTTGGGGGATTGGCCCCTATAGAAAGGCCAACTCCCCCTCCCGAGGTCCTCATAACCCCGGACAGGCCCCCACTTCTGGCACTGATCGCGTATGTGGCTCTGACTCTGATCCCCCTTTTTATTTTGATTAAGTTGAGCCCGTTTCTCCTGGACATACATTTGCAATATTTCCTCCTTAACATCCTTCTTCTCCTCTAAGGAGGAGCCCGGGCATTGTTCCAGCTTGTCGCATAAATCGTTGGTGGTCATTCCCTTCCAGCCGAAAAGGACGGACTGTACCTGTTTCTTTAATGCCGGCTGAAGCCCCTCTATTAAATATTGGTTTACCAATGGGTTGGGTAGTTCTGTCATCAGCATCGGGCCCAGTCCTCCCCAGCGCGCGATGGCCCTTTCCAACCTTTCCCTGTAATCCCCAATTGATTCTCCTGCCTTTTGTTTTATGGCCCCGATCTTTCCCCAATCCGGACCTCCTGCTGGCAACAGCGCCTGCTCAATAGACTCTAGCAGCCGGACCTTTAGATCACCCCATTGCGCTTGTGTTATCTGGGGGTTTGCACCCACCGCCCTTGGGTCTGCCATCGGCCACTGTGCTCTTTGCTTAGCCTTATCCCATACCTTGGGTGAGAGCACAGAAGTGCCCATATGGGTTATATCTCGAAAGTCACAATCGCCATGCTTGCATGTGATCCAATTCGCTATGGTCGGTGCCATCTGTCGTGGGTCCTCGATGAGCAAATGTTGAATCCTTTCCCGCATCACCGTTAAGGCGGATTCCTTCCATGGTACCCTTTCTCGAACCCCATGACCTGCTGCATCAACTCCGAAAACTTGTAGGGGGCACAGTTTTTCCCCCTCTGTTAATCCAGAGCATTCCTTCAATGGGGGGTATAAACTAGACATTCCGGTGGTTCGGGGGGTCTCGTTCCCATCATAGCCTACCAGCGAGGGGTATAACCTGTCCTGTCCCATTGGTGGCGGGAACCCTGCGATGTCGGTCCCGTTATCTATCCCGTTAGCCCCGAGCTGTGCAAACGGATTTCCCTGGCTCGGATGGTTCTGGGGGGTAACGACCTTCGTGCCGTGGGGTATCGGCCCCTGGGGTAACTGGGGCGCGATGGTAGCGGGGTTGCAGGGAGGTGGTGGCGGGAGCGCAGAAAGGATAGGTGGCGCCTGAAACCCCGGGACAGGGCTTAGGTCTGGGGCTGGGGAGGGTAGATTGATTACTACCTCCCCTACCGCGGGGTCTGGATTTTCAACGAGCGGCATCAGTCGCGCGTTGGCCTGCCTCTCTAATTCTTTAACCGCTTCATCCTGCATTTTATTCGCCTGTTTCCTCAGGCCCTTGAGTTTTGATACCTCACCGGCCAAGCTGGCCTGTATCGACCTTGCGTGTCGCTTCATCGCTTCTTCCTTCCACCAACCAAAGACTTTCCAATAGTCAGGCGGGAAGCGTTTCGTGTCCTGTTCTAACTTTTCTAATGCCCCATACAACGCGTCCAATTTTTCCAGCGCAAAAGACCCTCCTTCAGGCCACGGTTCACCTAGATCCTTAGTCAGCGCAACCCATGACTTCCCTGGTCTCGCAGCGTCATAGCCATACCTCCTAAACATGAAAAATGCTGGGGTATTTCTGAGAGGTTCACCTGCCTTTACAGTCTTATTACCCATCCTAAGCAAATTTAGTTTACCGACGTAGCCTTGTACCCGTGAGGTTCGCCCGCCTCGCGAGGTACGGCCGTCTACCTAACTCTTGAGAGGCTCGTAGCCTTGTACCCGTGAGGTTCGCCCGCCTCGCGAGGTACGGCCGTCTACCTACTCCTGAGAGGCTCGCCCGCCTACACAGCTGTCTAACCTATCCTTACTTTACTTTCCTGGCGTCCTACACCCTTATAATACTTCTAACCTTACTTATGATTCCAATGTCTCCCGGGTAGGCCTCGGATTGGGACGCCGCCCTTATCCTTACCCTCACAACCCAGAGATCTATTATCCCTTACCCTCGGGCGCCCAACGTGGGGCGCTTTCCTTTACGTAACGTTACCCTGACGAGTCCATAAACAGTCAGTTGCTCCGGGACCCAAGCGGTCCATATTTAAATTTAGGTTCGTGGATCAGGTTCGAGCAGGGAACGGAACAAACGGCACCCGAGCAAGAGAGTGGGTTACAATTTGGACTGACCCCCAGGCTATAAAGGAAAAAACAAAAGAAAACCACAGCTCACCTGACCCGGATCAATTGCCAGCTGGTCTCACCACTCACTTGCCTGGGACCGCGTCCCGGACTGCACAGACTGATCCCACCGCTGCCACCATATGTCGGAATGGGACTTAGAACTTAGGACTCAGAGGACTCAGAGAAAGGAGCAACGGATATATTTATTAGAACTCGTTTACACAAGCTTGCGGAAAACACAATGTCGCTTGAAGCTCACGAAATGACCAACACTACAACAAGGTGCTCTGAAGTAATTCGATTTAAACTTGCTATATATAAAGAATATAGGGTGTGGCTTTAGCTCACAAGATACAGAGAAAGAATGGGCTCATTGGTCCCCACACCATAATCCCATCCTGTTGTTCAGTTAGTTAAAGGAAGTTCATCCAAGGCCACTCATGGGTTAGCTCAGATAAGGAGATGGTCAGCAATATGTGGCAACATGTTTACAACTTTCTGTATAGAGACTTGGGTTGGGGAAGTACAAAGGGAGTGGACACTCATAAATGTGTCAGCCTACAGGATATTGGCAAAGTCTTGTGGGAGGCTGAGAGATAGCAGCTGCAACCAAGGCCAAAAAGGGGAACAAGGGATTATGCCAACACAGGGCAAGAGCTCACAAGCACAGAACTCCTTATTAGGGTATTACACATCCTCAATGCACAAGAAAGGACTAAGTATTTTAAAAGAATACAGCAATCAGTCAAAACAAAACATATAATTGGTTATGCTTGGTAATTGGTAGAGCAGCAAGAATTAACAAAGGGGGAGGGGAATAACAGCTCCCCACATATATATATATATATATATATATATATATATATATATATATATATATATATATATATATATATATATATATATATATATATATATATATATATATACAGTGGTACCTCGGCTTACGAGTTAATCCGTTCCGTGACGGAGCTCGTAAGCCAAATCGCTCGTAAGTCAAAGCAAATTTCCCATTCAAATGCATTGAAATGCTATTAATCCGTTCCAGCCTCAAAAAAAAACACCAATTTTTTTTGTTAGGTGCTTTTAAATAACAAAAATGTACTTTATAAATAACAAATAATGTATAAACAAGCACGACCTCGTATATACTGTACATAATACAAGAGAATGTAAAGAAATAAACTGGACCTCTATCCATGAAGATATGGAGAAGTTGTTGTTTGTGTGGTTGAAGGAGAAGCAGCTCGCAGGAGATACCGTGACCGAGAGCATCATGTGTTTGAAAAGATTGAAACTCGGATATCGAGCACGGACCACGAGGTGTTTTTTCTTTTTTCTTAATCTCGGTTTCAGTGAACTTTTGCTCTGTGCTCACGTGTACTGTACCTGTACCTGTAATGGTACGTCAGAGGATGGCACCTGTTGTCATCATATTAAGTGCAAGATGTTCTGCATCGTAAGTTGGTACACCGTGGTCTTTCGGCGGTGTTTAAGCCGGCCGTCTTGGCTTCTGTCACCATTGGCATTGAGTCTTTCGATGTAGGTAGGTCGTTGTGTGCCGGTGCCTTGGCCGAATTCCTTCATTGCTGCATTGTTAGCTCACCTGGTTTTTTATACCACATCTTTGGTTATCGGACCAGCGAATGACGTCATCTCCAAAGTATGGCTTATTCTCACTTGTCTTGGACGATCTTCTACTTCTAGCCTTCCACCGTGCATTTGGTGTCCACTGTACTTACTGTACAGTGCCTGGTAAAATTGATGTAATGGGTTTTTGACCGTCAACGCCATAAACCGTCATGAACCGTCAACGCCATGAACCGCTAACACTCAAAAGCCCATTTATCGCGCCTTATAAAGCAAAACGCAAACCGAAAGCCATGCCTCTCAAGCGAGGCGTGCTTCCGTGGTCACGTGATCCACAGGTGTAGCTCATTATACCCGCACGCGCGACACGCTTTGGCGGTCACGTGACCAGCCACTCTGGAGGCGGGGATCCCCGCCGATGACGTCACCGGCTGGAGCAAGGAGATTCCTCGCTAATGTATTTCGACGATTGCGTGTTTTATATCCAAGCAGAGATGCTTTCACGGCAAGATAACCACGTGACCGGAACCGGAAGCCACAACCGGAAAATTCAAAAAAATAAATTTTTTGAGCTCGTACATCGGATCTCGGCTCGTATCCCAAAGCAACAAACCGCCCGAGCGACGGCTCGTATCCCGAAAAACTCGTACGTTGGGGCACTCGTAAGCCGAGGTACCACTGTATATATATATATATATATATATATATATATAATTATATTGTTGTGGATATGAGGATTGTGTTTTTTTTTTATTGAGTTTTTTATTATTATTGCTTTATTCTGGACCCTCCTTACTCCAGTTATGTATAAAGGTCAAAGGGCGTCCCATAATTAGGTCATAAACAATCACGTCAGCCAATTATAGATTTCCCCCTTGTTGATAGTTATATCTTTATTATGTGTATTAGGGTAAGGCCTTGTCTTCCATTAAGATGACACTCCATTGCACCAAGTGAAATAAGATAGATTCCCTTCATTCCCCATTCCCACTCCCAAAACTTCCATTGCCAAGCCTCAATTGCCAATTACATCCCCTCCAAGCCTCCATTGCCAACTGCACTGGGCAGTTTGTCAGGATTGCTACAGCTGTGGGTTGCTGATTTCGCCCCAAAACCACCATTGAACATGTGCTCGGGGCGGGGAAGAAGGGCGGAGCCAGAGGGCTGTGCCGACCAATCAGGGCCGAGGCGAGCTGACCGATGGGCGTGTCCTGAAGGCCAGCGGCTTGATCGCCTGAGGCGCTATAAAAGCGCGCGCGCAAGAAGCAAGGACGTTGTTGAGTTGTGTGGTTGGACCAGACGAGTCAGACGAGTCCTGGAGAAAGCACGCGACGTCCACGCAGCAGCAGCAGCAGCCACAGCAGCAACAGCGGCAGCTTCAACAGCAGCAACAGCGGCGGCTTCAGCAGCAGCCACAGCAGCTTCAGACACAGCAGCTTGGGGCCTTGACGGCAGTTTTGAGCGGGGCCGCGAAGGAACGGCGGCTGCCAAACGCGCCGATCGTGCTGCAGTATCCGTGGACCTTCCTCTCCCTCCAGCCATCCACCTCCTGCCAGTCCTATCATCATTCCCCGCGTGAGTCTGTCCTTGTTTGTTCTGTCCCTGGGTTAATTAAGACTGTAGGTAAGCTAGCGTTGCACTGTGTCTCTAATATCTTCTGTACATTATTTTATTATCTTTCCTTCTCCTTGGTTACTTTGAGCATGTATATAATAGTAATAAATTTAGTAGTATTTCCAACCTTTTTGTCTTCTTCTTCTTCTTCACATCCGTGTCGCCTTTGTCTTTTCCCTATTGAATATCTGTGGCGCGATCCGGCCAACGTTCGGGAATCGGGTTAGTCGGGGTAACTGTTCGGCCGCGGTGCCATCCGCTCGGCAAATCAACATCCTTATCCGCGGTCCGTAACAATTGGTGTCAGGAGTGGGATTCGAACCTGGGACTAAATTTATTTAGCCCAAATTTTGGGACACCAATTGTGTTATTGGCCGTAACAATTGGTGTCGGGAGCGGGGTCGGACCCGAAGCGCGCTTAACGCGCTCAAAATTACAAGCTGCTGAAATTTGTTTTAAAGAAAAACCCGAATTTTGAAATCGCGCCATGGCTAGTCAAGGCGATCGGATGCCGGTGGGGGAACTAGAGGAGGGGTTAGGGGTAACCCAGGATCAGAGGGAAGAAATGGAGGAGGGCAATGAGGAGGTGGTTGAGGAAGTATCAGGCGCACAAAATGGCGCTCTCGCGCACGTGGTTGAAGACGCGCAAAATGGCGCCTCGTATGAGCGCGCGGCAGCCGAGCCCGCGGTGCCAACAGACTGGGGCCTATTCATGACACAATGCCTGGCGTACATGGCCGAGCAGAGGGAAGAAAGGAAGAAATTTAGCAGGGAAATGAAAGAAATGGGAGACAGAGCGAGGGCTAATAGTGAGCGATTGAGGGGCCAAATGAGGGACGAAAAGAGGGCTCAGAGAGAAAAATTGAGAAATCGAATTGAAGGGTGTTGTAATATATTAAAAGGGGACGAATTGAAGGACATAACTGCCCAGGCCAAAGAAGTAAATGAGGGACTGGTGAGGGACAGAGTCGCATATGAAGTAAGGGAAGCGGAGAGGGACAGAGACCGCGGGTTGAGCGAGCAGGTCCCAGGGGTGCACGAGGAGGTAACGCAGGTCGAGAAGCGCTGGTTGAGCGAAGCGGAGGAAAGCGCGGGTAAAATGACGGGGGTAGAAATCGCGACACGGGTTTGGGGCAGCCGGCGACCGCTGAGGTAGAGGGGATTTTATTAAAGCCAGCGGTCGTCGAGGTGAACAAAGAAATTATGGGTATAGTTGAAATTGGAGTGACCGGGGACTTAAAAGAGTAACAATCGGAGGAAGGAATGGAAATTGCTCAAAGTCTAAATGCACATCCTGGTGCCGTACTTGCTAATCCTTATAAAGATTTGCAGGTTTTGGTGCAGGGAGGAAGAAGAACCCCGAAGGTGAGATGGGCTGCATGTGGTGCCGGGAGATTTTGTAGAAGGATGTTTGGCGACAAAAGAATTGTCGCGCGATTGGGGTCAATATGGCACCCGGGCGTTGGTGAAGGGTCCCGTGTGAGTGGAAATGGCACGCGTGTGAAAAAAAAGTGTGTGTCAAGGGGTGAGCGTGTTACGAAGTGCGAGAGTGATACCGAGTGCGAGCGAGAATGCACGTCGGGGTGTACGGAGTGTGACACAGCGAGTGAGAGCAATACGGAGTGTACGTGCGAGGGTGAGTGTGACACAGAGAGTAAGGTGGTGGTGGAACGTGTGCGAGGAAGCACACCTGAGTTGGTGGTAGCGCGAGTGCGAGGGAGCACATCGGAGCACGGTAGTGGGTGGATGCAAGAGTGGACGCCCATGGTGAGTGTTACAGAGGACGTAACGGAGGAGAGGTGTGGACCGAGGTGTGCGAACGGCGAGTGTGCGCAAGAGTGTGCGCGAGAGGTGTGGTGTGTAACAAGGAGTGCGTTGGTGGAATGGACGGAGTGTGTGGAATGTACGGACGGCGTTGGAACGCCGGGTTTTGTGAGTGTCAAAAGGGTCGCGTGTGCGTGTGGGCATGCGAGTAAAGCATCGACATTGGACGGGTTAGCGTTTAGGGCGACGGATAGCCGAGGCGAGCACTCGGGGCGTGGTGCGCTTTGTTGGATGCAAGGCCCGGCGCGGATCAATGCTGCGTCGCTTCTCTTCGAAGCGTCGTTGCCGATTCGGGCTTGGCCCCGCCCTGCACGGTCGAGTCCGGGCCTTGTCGGGCGAGGCGACCAGTCCGGTTCAAGGGCGAGTGGGAGGAAGCGGAACGGTGCCCCCTCGTGGGGACGGGGTTCCGACCGGGCAAGCCTCAGCCATCGGGCCCGGGACCGCAAGGTACCGAGCCGCGATGATGCGTGGAACCTCGGCCCGAGCATGCTTCCTCCCCAGAGTCGTGAATGCCGGACGGCTCCAACCAAGGCGACCAAACCACCTGAATTCATTGCTCGGCTTTGCGAAGCCGAGTGTTAATGATGTGACGACGCACCGAGGCTCAGATAAAGCGGACTGTGATGATGATGATGATGAGGATAGTGTTTTGGCCCCGAAATTAGAGAAACAAAATTTGATGATTGGCAGAGTGAGGATTGGCAGACGATTGGTAGTGATTGGCAAATTTTTGATTTGTTGAATTTGGACGAGCAAAATTGGTAGTGGAAGATGCCCGATGTGGTGGGATGGCAACTCTGCCATCTCTCACAGCGGGGGCAAAGGAGCACTAGTCTTATGGGGTTTATGGCAGTGAAAACTAGCCCGGGAGGGTTAGGATATAATGATAGGGACCTAGAAGATGACCTTAGGTAACGTTAAGATTAGGTAGTGACAAAGATACCTGTAGTGGGGACGCGGGTAGATTAGGGTGGATGATAATGACGTGGTATGTGCTTAGTTTAAAGGGGAGACGGGGAGCACTAAGTTAGCAGGGCAACAGGTAGATCAGATGATGCCGTGTGTATGGTTAAAAGGTGTGATTGCACAGGTGTGCAACTGGACAGGTGGATGGAGCAGTGTATGAGGGAGTGATGGTGATGTGTGTTGTGTTGACCAAATGGTCCAGGAAGGAAGGAGGGTGCAGGTGGCACCAGGTGTGATTGCACAGGTGTGCAACGACAGGTATATGGAGAATGGTTGTGTGGAATAAATGGTATGGAATATATGGAGTATGGAATGGATGGTCGTGGAGTGAGTATGGGGGAAACTGTGGAGTGGAGTGGATGGTGTGAAGGTGTGTATGGGGAGGATGGACCCCATCACGAATACCCGGGGAGGGTAGTTTAAGAGTGAGGTAGAGGGAGTAGGTAAATTGTGGTTGGATATTGGCATCTGTGGTGCGTGGTGGAAGAATGGTGTTTGGATGGGTGCGTTAGTGTCGTAGAAATGGCTGGGCGTGTGGCCTGTTAGTGTGTGTAGTTAAATGGGCACTCCGCCACTGTTAGGATGTCGGCCAGGTGAGGCCGCAGGTGGGATCTGGGAGCCGGTAGAGTTGTTGTGGATGGGGCCCGAGGATCCGGAGGACGGACCCGGGTAGCCCAGTGCCAGAGAGGGCACCGAGTGGGGAGAGCGCCAGAGGGCCTTCCCCAGTTAGATAGGTTAGGGTAAGGAGCAGGTAAGCTCGGAGGCAACTGCAGTGGTGGAGGTGTGCAGGTGGGTAGACCTGCTGGGAGAGACACACGACCCAGTCCTGAAATTGTGCAAAGGCACAGGGAGTTGAATCGGGGGAGTGAGACCCCAAATTGATGAAGCACCACAGTTTGATCAATGGGAATTTGGTTCTTAAAACCGCATAGAGTGTAAGATGGCCAATGGATTGGCAGGGGAAAGACCCCGGGTAGTGTAAAGTGTATTAAAGTCATTTAGAGGATAGTTAGGATTAAGAATCTCCTCGCACCATCTACATCCACTCACCTGAGGTGACGACAGAACTCCACACTATGCCATGTTTTTATTATTTTTTGTGCAAATGTTTGGATTTGTGAGACGCATCATGACGTGGGTGTGACATTGTGCTGATGTTCCATCTCTCCCTCCTTATGAGGATTGATGATGAATTGGGGATGGCAAATTTTGGATTAATGGGATTGTGACGAATTTGGTATAGGGGAAATATAGGGAGGACGAGACGTAGTGACGGATTTGTAAATGTGTAGGTTTTTGTAAATATGGGGTAAGGGCAAGGGTAGAGTAGGTAACAGGGGGGGTGGCGTATGGTAGGGACGAGCTTTTCTCCGCTCAGTCTCCAGACGCACCTCACTCTGCATTGCCTTCGTTGATGTGTACCCTTGTGACCTTACCCCTCACTCACCTGTCTTCTCTGTCTTCCTTCCCCAACCCATCATTTGTCTTCCTCTCTCTCAACGATACTCCACACATCCACCGAACCATTCGCATTTCCACCCTTTGTTGCTGCTCTACGTTCATTACCCATGTCTCACTCCCATAAATCATAACACTTCTCACACATGCAGCATACACATTTCCCTTCAGCTTCAATTAACACTAAATGACACTCCCCTCCTCGACAGCACGCCACTCAGGTCCCGAAACTTCTTTCATGCACATCTCACTCGGGCAACCGTTGCCGAGTCTGATCCACCTTCTCCATTCAGCATGTCTCCAAGGTAACAAAATGTTTTCACACCTTCCAGCTTCACGCCATCTCCAAGATCCAACTCAACATTTCCTCCATCTGCAGCTCCCTCTGTGCACACCTTACACTTGAATGTAGCTGCCACACTGGTTAATGACCCTCTCAAACCACTACATTTTTGATGAACCCACTCAGCGCACATTGTACATTGAATGGAATTCACTCCGACACCCTTCCTGCACACAGCACACGGCCACTTCCGAGTTCTTTCCACCTCACCACATGCTTTACCACTTGCCATCACCTTCGTTTTTCCGATATTCAGCTTCAGACCTTTTGTCTCCATACATTCCTTCCACTTGTTCATCTTCTCCTTCAGTCCATCCATACTTTCTGCAATCAACACCAGATCATCTGCATACACCAACTCCCACGGTAAACCCTCCTTTATGTTCTGAGCGAGCACCTCCATCACAGCTACAAATAGTAGTGGACTTAGTACCGACCCCTGATGCACTCCCACCTTCACCTCAAACTCACCACTGTTCCCGTCCTTCATCCTTACAGCTGTGCGTGCTCTTTTGTACATTGCCATCACTACTCTGATCAACCATTCCTCCACTCCTAACTTCCTCAATGCCCATGTCACTACTTCACGTGGAACCCTATCAAATGCTTTCTCCAGATCAACAAACCCAAGAAACAACTTCTTCCTCTTCTCCATATACTTCTCCTGCAACTGCCTCACAATAAAAAGTGCGTCTGTCGTTCCTCTTCCTGGCATAAATCCAAACTGCATTTCGTCAATCTTCACTTTCTTCCTTATCCTCCTCTCCAACACCCTTTCCAATACCTTCATTCCATGCTCCAATAACTTTATCGCTCGATACGAGCCACAGTCCAGAGGGTCACCTTTCCCCTTGTATAGAGGGACGAGGGAACTCAGTTCCCAATCCACTGGAATGTGGCCTTCTTTCACCACCAGATTGCAGATCTCTGTCATTCTCTTCACACCCCCAATTTCCCGCTGCCTTCAACATATCTCCCACAACTCCAGTCGGCCCTCCCGCTTTTCTACTCTTCATTGCTTTTATCGCTTCCTCAACTTCCTCCTCGGTTATCTTCTCTGCCGGTCCTAAAACTGGGTTACTCTCTATGTTGCCATCCCATTCATTCACTGCATTCAACAGTATTTCCATATATCTCTTCCATCTTCCTTTAATTCCATCTGGGTCCACAACGATTTCTCCCACTTCATCCTTTAAGCAAATGACCCCCATCACAACACACCTCTCTTTCGCTATCTGCTTTGCAATCCTGAATACCGCTCTCCGACCCTCTTCTGAATCCAAGCGCTCTCCGAAAATTTTCCTACATGCCTCCTGTGCCTTTGCTACCTCTTTCTTTGCAGCCTTCTTGGCTGCCTTATAACTTTCATGCTCTGCCTTTTCTGCCCCCATACCCTTCGCCTTCTGCCACTCCTTGAACTTCTCCCTCTTCTCGTCAATCTTCTTTCCAACTTCATCATCCCACCACCATGTTTCCGAGTGCCTCGGTGGTCCTTTTGTCCATCCACATATCTCACCAACGGCTCCCAACAGACTATCTTTCATTGACATCCAACCACTTTCAAGCTCAACCACATCATCCTCCACCATACTCAGCCTCTCTTTTAATGCCTCCCTCACTGTCACCTCTTTCAACCTCCACACCTTCATTCTCGGTTGGTACTTCACCTGCCGAGCTCTCCTCGCACCTTTCACCCTTATGTCGCAGACAACCAAGTGGTGCTGTGAAACAGCCTCCTCCCCCGGGATCACCTTTGTGTCCCGGAGGTGCCCCCTATCTCGCCTACGCACCAGCAGGTAGTCAACGGTTGTCGTCGACCCACCTGACGTGTATGTAACAAGCTTATTATCCTCTTTCTGGAACTGAGTATTACAAATCAACAAATCAGCTCCATCAGCAAACTCCAAAATCCTTTCACCTTCTCCATTTCTCACACCATATCCGTTACCCCCCATGAACTCCCTCAAAACCATCCATACTCCTTCCCACATGTCCATTTAGGTCTCCTCCTACCACAACAACTTCCTCATCTTTCACGTTTTCCATCAGCTTCTCGAAAGCACACCAGAACTTGTCCTTCTCTTCATCGCTCCAACCAACCTGCGGAGCATATCCCGAGATGATGTTCACCAAGAGCTTTCCAATCATCATTTTCACCATCATCAACCTTTCACTCACTCTAGTCACACTCACCACACTGTCTACAAACTCCTCAGAAAACAGGACACCAACACCATTCACGCCCTCCGGGCACCCTTGCCACAGAAACACTAATATATATATATTGTAACGATTTTGAGAAGTGTGTAACGAATTTGAGAAGTGTAACGGTTTTGGAGGAAGTGTAACGAATGTGGAAACGTTACAATGTGAACGTTACAAAAGTATGGTAACATCCTCGTAATGTAAATAATGGTCGCAGCCGTCGTCCTAGTTAATTCCATGAAACTTACACGCAGGTCACGATATATCTTTTAAATAGTGTATTTCCTTATTCCATGTAGGCTAAATATGTGTTTCCCACAAGATTGACTTTGCATTGTATCAAACAAAATAAGCGTAGGCCCTTCCAATTTCCCCAAAACCTCCCTTCCAATTGCCTTCCGCATTTTGGGCGGTTTTCTTCAACCACCATTGCCCATGTGCTTTGAGTCGGAGAAGAAAGGCGTGTCTCCACCTCGTCATAAGGGGGGAGGAGTGCGCCAGCCCTAACAGCCAATCAGCACCGCGGTGAGCGACCCGGTAGGCGTGCCCTCGGAGCCGGCGGCTTGATTTCGGCCGAGGTGATAAAAGCGACTGTAAGGGACTGCTTTACTAGAGGCCTTGGGAGATGACCCTGGGAGATGAGCAAAGAGGCTGCACCAAGAGGAGCGGTGAGATGCGAAACGCTCCAAGCCAAAGAGGAGAGGTACTCGGCAAGGAAACCAGCTTTGGAGAGACGCGCTGAAAGGAGGGAGACGGCTCCACCACAAGAAGAGGAGCAGGTGTGCCGAACCAGCGCGTGACGTCTACCGCAGCGGATACACGACGGAGGGTTTCCCGCCAAAACCGCGAGGAATTGCGAGCTGCTGCCTCCCGACTTTGCATCCCTCTCAAGCAATCCACCTCAAGCCCTACCTGCCTGCATTATCCCCTGTGTAAGTGTGAACGTCCTGTCCTGCTCGTTGTCTTGGGGTTCAGTAAAAATGAATAGTGTAAGTTAACGATTCGCTGTGTTACTGCTTCTTCCATCCATTGCTGTGTGTGTATAATAAATCTGTTCTTCCTCCGTATTCTTCTTCTTCTTTTTCATTCTCTTTCGGTCGCTTTAGAGGTTTCCCGATTGAATATCTGTGGGGCGATCTGGTCAACGTCGGGTGGAATCGGGTTCTAATCGGGGAGTAACTGTTCGGACGCGGTTAAATACACCACCGCTCGGTCAATATAACATCTAAAGCCGCGTCTGTAACAATATATATATATATATATATGTATACATATATATATATATACACACCGTGGGACCCCGCTGTTTGTGGGGGATATGTTTGTGAAAAATCCCGCGAATAGCAGGGCATTGTTTCAATGGAAGGGGGGGGGGGGTGTGGAGCATAGGTTCCTGAGTCGCGAAAATCCACAAATAGAGAAGAACAGACCGCGAATGGTGAGGAAAATCCACGAATGTTGGGGCAAATTCTGAGAACGTCAACGATAAATCTGCGAAGGTCGATGAAAGTCCCGGAAATGGCGAGACAAAACCCACAAATGTCGACGTAAATCCCACAAATGTATGCAGTGGCATTGTTTCAATGGGGAAAAGGGGGATACATTATAGGTTCCTGGCAGTTCCTGATTCATAGAGGATATTTTTAAGTTTTCAATGTTTTCGACAATAAATGGACATGATTACAGTTTCATAAAAAATGCTTCCAAAAAAAAACAAAAAACCGACAACACCAGGTACCATTTCCAATTTATGGAAGGAATGCACTTACAGTTGATTAAAAGTGCTTAACCAGCTCAACCATGCCACACCGTGAAACTAAAAAAACCACAACACCATCATGTTCGTGGCTCGTGGAAGATGTTCTTTTGCGTATGTCCAGCTGCTTTATGCATGGCTGGTGAAAGATGAGTTTTATAAATGTGTCAAGCTAGCGGCTCGTTAATTTTCTTTTTTGCGCCACTGAAAAACCGTGAATTCGCGGAACACGGCCGCGAAAAGGAAAAAAACCCCACAATTTCACAGAACACGGCCGCGAATAGAAAAAAACCCGCAAATTCACGGGACACTTTTCCGCGAATAGAGAAACAGGTCGCATTTTATCACCCACGAATACGCGGAACCACGAATAGCAGGAATATATATATATATATATATATGTGTGTGTGTGTGTGTGTGTGTGTGTGTGTGTGTGTGTGTGTGTGTGTGTGTGTGTGTGTGTGTGTGTGTGTGTGTGTGTGTGTGTGTGTGTGTGTGTGTGTGTGTGTGCGCAATACAGTGCAGTATTATAATTGAGAACAATGAAGGGGAAAATGTAATGAAAATCCATAGTCCTGTGTTGATGGGGTTTTTATTATTCTGATTCATTGTCATTCAATCAATTGGAAAGTGCTGCACGAGTACAAAGCAAATAGAGTATAGGCAGTTAAACTGTGCCAAATATTAGTAGCTTAAATACAGTGGTGACTCCCAGAAACCAAACAAACACCTTCGTCCCAATTCCAGGGATGAAGTTGCCGGCAGAAGCCCAAAGGCAAATCGTAATCGGATGGCTGGCAGCATAGGCTCGTTGAGATGGTTATTAAAACAGGAACAGCACCATCAAGATGGAAGAAACTATCAAGCCCACACAATCCCCACCACAAGTTGACCGTTTCTGTTGCTGGCAGAGAAATTTGTCATTTTGGAAGTTGGGATTGCTCACCACGAAACAACTTTCAACATTGTATTAAAAAGTAATATACTGTTGCGGTGGTTCAAGTTCAAATCCCCACTCCTGACAACAATTTGTTGTGGGGGCCAGGTTCAAAAGTCCCCCTTCTTGACAACAATTTTGTTGCGTGATTCCCCTCGGTTAATACCGGAGAACCACGAATACCTTCAAGGTGCACGGATCAAGGTGCATGCGCGTGCTGAAGAACCGCGCGATCGAACCCTCGCTTTCACACACCTTATTGGTGCCGAGCGGATTTGCACGGTGTGGAAAGCGGCGTTACCCCGCGAGATTTATGGACCTGAGTCCAGCCAAATTCGGTCCCGGATGATGCTAGGCCAATTGGTGAAAGGACGTACCGAACAGGTTGGAAAGTAACAACAAAATGTTCAGCCTTTTATTTAGAAGGGACAGAGAAACAGAGACAAAGATACAGCTTACCAATTCTTACTTAATAACCCCACTGGTGCCTTCACACTATGACAAACTCACACTCAGGGAATAACTCTCTGGTTAAGGGCGTACCGATGTACGTGCTGGGATTCCTCGCAATTGGCCACGTGGTCTGGTGTGCGCAGTTCGCAGTTCAATATCTGATCCAGACGTGCAGCCTGGATGAGGTAAGGTCCGAAGGACGAACCACCGCCTCGAAGTTGGCACGGACGAACTTAGCACAGGTAGATGAACTTCAGTGCAGGTGAGTCGTTTCAAAAGGCCAACGCTTGCAGGTCAGCCGGATGGCGCAAAAGATCGGCGCAGAAGCGATGGGTGTCGACGAAGAACAAAGGCCAAAACACGTGTCGTCTGGTGGAGCTAAACCAAGAGAGTCCAGAGCAGGGTGTCGTCCACGTGGCAAAATCCCAGGCAAAGAGAATCGTGTCGTCCACGAGGCAAAGAGAGAACAGAGCAGGAGGTCGTCCTGTGCGCAGCGAAAATCCAAAGCCAAGAGAGAACAGAGCAGGAGGTCATCGACGTGGCGAAATCCCAGGCAAAGAGAATGATAATGCGCTCCGCGTGGGCTTTTATCAGACCCGCCCACGTCCTTCAAAATGTTGCAGAGCCTCCCATTGGCTGAGGCTCGTCGCATCCTGGCTCGGTGTTCCCGCCTCCTCACTGGTCACGTGGGCCTGTGCTTCTGGCCACGCCTTCCTGCACATTAGTAATGGCTTCTCCCAGCCACGAAGGCTTGACATCCTGCCTAACTCAACGCATATTTGGTCTTTATTACTACACAATGGGAAAGGGCTAATCTTTACATTCAATAAGACATATCTAACAACTGCAGGCTACATGTTGTCGTGCAACGAACTATAGGGGGTTTGCCTTTATGGCACAACCACAACAATACATTGTTATCTTCTTCAACCACCTTTTGCACATTCGCCTCGTATATATATCTACACACTACCAGTCATGTATATCCACAGAGTTGTCATAAATTTTACATCCAGGAATGCCCTCTGGCATAGTTGAGGCAAAACCATCGAGACCTCTTACCTTACACAGGCAACATAATCTGCAATATTGAAAAGCATTCGTCACCTATTTTTTGGTGTGGACAAGTCAATTTTCACTTGACGATTGCTCATAAAGCATATTGAGACAATATTTCGGTCAAAGCTTTCACCTTTTATTTTAAACACTTTAAAGAGATAAATCGGATTAAAGTATGATCATTTTGAGCACGCTCTTATGACATGCACACAGCTAGAAAGACTAATCACCATAAGAAAGGTTTGAGCATTAGTTTGTAGGTGTTGTACCAAATTTCTCATCGATGGAACATTCACCTTTCCTGAATCTCTATCAGCCTCGGCAAGATCACTAAACATCTGGTGATCGAGCCTTAGATTGTTATTGTTAAACAAAGCTAATCTGTGTTTACTGATTTTCATATTGAACTCAAAAAAGTTTACCTTGATTGTCAGGTATAGGAAGTCACGTTAATAAATCGTTCAAGTTTTTGTCATTCTACAGGACTGTATCTATGTGTATTTCCTGATAAAGAGCAGGCGCAAGTAAGCAATAGTGAAAAATATTAATGTCATCACACCTAAAGCTACGTGGTTCTGCCACATTTCCCACACTCCGACTTTGATACCTTGTTGGCAAAGATATTGCTCCCCCGTACATCTGTAAGACACAGGTGCAAGGAACATGACATGAGTGGCAAGATAACATATTGATAACATTCACTAAGGTATGATTTAAATAACAAGAAAAAGAGCAATCAGAGATGCAAACCCTCGCCAGGATGTATTTTCAGTGGTTTTTAAGGCTTTTGTGTTAAAACAAATATGGCAGCCGAACCACGTGATCGATGACGTCAATATATATATTTTTTTTCTCCACCAGTTTATGCCTACATGATGCTCAATAAATTTCATCTTGATCGGATGAAGTTTTGTACTTGTCGAATTATGACATCATAATGGAGGCACCTATGACATCATCGTCAACATATTTTATTCCCCATGGAGTTCTTTACAACGAGCCAAGTCTCAATTTTTTCTATTCAGCGCTTTCCGAGATATAGAGGTGCAAAGTTTTTCGATTTTCCAAGATGGCGGCCGAACCACGTGACCTATGACGTCATAATTATCATTAAAAAATTATACAGGTGGAGTCGCATCTATGGTGAAAATCTTCTGTCAATCGGACCAACGGTTGAAGAGAAAATCATATTTAGTCTGTGCGAACAAACAGACAGACAAACAAATGGACTCAAATGCAATACCCTCTTCTCTGGCGAGGGTAATAACAAAAAAAAGAGATTGAGAGAACCAAAGAAACAGGTTAAATTTCATGTCTGAACTTTTGCATGCCAGCATTCATGCCAGCCCGCAGCAGCAATTTTTCCATCCCATTCGTAAAGAAAGAACCCGGGGTATGTGAGCAGGGAAATGCTTGCATAACCACTTGCATAATCCATATAATACTAGATCATGCCAGTTGAGATGTGGGAAGAAGTAAAACTCCAATGATGATGGTGTAGCTTTATCCAGACACCCTAAAAATAATTTCCATGTGTCGGTGATTGGCTGGAAATGATTGCAGAATCAGATACAAAAATGTATCGGCCATCTCAAGTGTGATGACGGCCATCTCGATGTTGTAGTTCAGACGCTGATTTCTGGGGACCCCCTGGGAGCCCCCCTGATCTCTTGGGAGCCCCCATGATCTGAAATCGAAAAACCGAGCCTGAGGGATTGTGCGGACCATCGAGTAGAAGGGCTGTACCAGGTTTCAGAGAAATCGGTTGGAAAATAAGAAACGAGTATGGATCCGAAGTTTAGGGGCAACCCTCTTTGGGAGCCCCCATGATACGAAATTGAAAAATCGATGCCCGAGTGATTGTTTGGCTACTGTCTTGTATTCATGTGTCAAGTTTCAGAACAATCAGCCGGGTGATAAGGGAGTCGTAGCAAAAATAGCAAAAAGTTAACAGACAGACGGAAGACCGGACAGGCAGACAGACATCCAGACATCACGACCCATTTTATAATGTCATCTCTTCAATAATTGAGAGGAGACGACCTAAAATAGCATCAGGCTGGGATGAGTTTTGAGCTTGATGAAATTTGTGGATCTCGAATGAAATGTCGCCTGAGGATGCCTACTTTTTTTTTTTTTTTTTGTATAGAGTCGAGGCTCGTGAAAGAGCTAACATTTATCAAACAAACAAATCAAACAACAAGCAAACAATGTTGGCTACTGTCTTGAATGAAATGTCGCCTGAGGATGCCTACTTTTTTTTTTTGTTGTATAGAGTCGAGGCTCGTGAAAGAGCTAACATTTATCAAACAAACAAATCAAACAACAAGCAAACAATGTATATAAAAAGGGGAGCGGTCGACAAGATGGGGAGAGAAGAGGAGGAAGCACACAAACACAACATTTGAGAGCAGGGACATCGGGAGATGTGTAGGAGGGAGAGGGCCGGGGTGGGGGGGACAGGATAGGTATAAAACGCAAGGACACCAAGGACTTCCAGGAAAGAAGTCGGCACCTCAAAAAGTGGATTTGGGATGAAATTAGCGGGGGTAGAAAAGATCAAGGTTTTGTATGTGGGAAGATGGTGGTGAACAGCCGTTTTAAAGACCTGGAGGAAGGAGTGGGATTGAAGAGAGTGAGGGAGTTTGTTCCAGAGGCGGGAGAAAAGAGGAATGAAGGAGTGAAGGTGAGCAGAGAGTCTTGATTTTGGCAAGAATATACATTTTGGCAATATACACCTCTTCTTTAGGTGTATATCGGGGGAGTGCAGTTTTGTTCTATTTTTGGTTGGCTGTGCCTATTTGACGAGCATACATACAATACCTGGTCTTTCGTGGTATTATATGGTCACAAGGATCCACCTGCCCACATTCCTCGCTGTCCTTGAGAGACTGATACACATGCGGACATGCACAACTTCCCCACCCACAAGCCTTACACGCAACTGCTCTTTGCCCAGCTGCCATTCATTGTACCTACACCTGTCATACTCGGTAATTGGTGTTCCTCGTCTGCTATAGTCTGCTCACACATTAAACACCAATAAAAATAAACAACCACAAATGGAACTATTTATTACTCAACATCACGTTTAATCACTTCAACCCTTTCCACTCGATCCACGTGCTGGTCCTCATGGCCACTCTTGCCTGCCACCCGTACCAATTCCCTGACTCACCAACATACCCACTAAGCAAAGAATGGCGAGCCGTGGCAGTGGGAGAACGTAAATTTAGTGGTATTCTAATTCGGCACTTGGGAGGTCGTCCAATATCAGCAGCACCTGTTGCAGCCGTTCTTCCCTTTCATCGCCTATGATTCTCTGGGCCCTCTTCCCCAACTTGAAGACTCGTGAATCAAGTGGGGATGCCACCACCAAGTCACAGTCCCACAACACTTCTCCCTGGTGGTCCTCTCATTGCATCATTACAGGTGCCCAAGAGGGACCACCTTGGTCCGTCGGACAACCCCATTAGCCCGAGACTACTGCTCAGGTGGCATCCCAATGGATTGTGGGACACCCAATAACACCACCACCAGGCTTGCCATTGAGCTTTGGTCGTATAACACTTGTGGTCTAACACCACGCCAAAATCCTACCAGACCAGCATCAAAGGCACAGAAAAAAATGTCCATTATGTAACATAGTACATAATTACTCGTGACTATGTTAAGGAATCAGCCATAATTGCTACTTTCCTTTTTATCTGTTGGCACAAATCATCGACAGACTCATGCGTGATTGGTACCCAGAAAATGAATGATAAATAGTAGAATATGCATGATTATACCAACAGCAGTATCTTAAACATCAAGACAGGGTCTTGTGAATAGGTATGGAATGTGTTGTGCTGGGCTGCAATCCCAGATCACATGATTGAGATTTTAGATTTCAGAAAAAGAAATGAAGAAAAACAAATGGTCATCCTGCCTTACGTACATGTCCATATGTATTAAAGCAGTTGGTGGACATTTGTCAGGGACTGTGTAGTTGTTGCTTCGACAAGTGAAGTTAAGTCCCCACAATTCATTCATTTGCAAAGCCTGGGGAAGTGTTTGGGAGCAGAAATGAGAAAATGGTGGGAGGGATTTTAGTATTTGCTGAAATTGAAGGTAATATTATAAAATAGGTTATCTATATATTAATAATGGCAATCACAGATCGATAAAACAGCAAAATATAACTGAGAAATGAAAAATAATTGGAAAAAGTTTTTTAAATCTGGCAACTCAACGGTTAACCAACGGGACATCATAAGGTTGATCTGTATGAGTTTATGGTTGCCCTGATTGAGTCACTAAGTCAGATGGAGAGAATATATATATATATATATATAAATATATATATATATATATATATATATATAAATATATATATATATATATATATATAAATATATTGTTGCGGGTATGAGAACTGTGTATTTTTTTTATTGTGTGAATTGTTATTATTGTTTATTCTGCGCCCCCCTGCCTCCGGAGCTGTGTAAAGGTGAAAGGGCATCCCATAATTAGTCCACAAGCATACACATCAGCCAAATAATAGAATACCCCTGTTTGATAGTTATCTCTTATTCTGTGTTTTAGAGTAAGGCTGTGTCTCCCATTAATTGAAGTACTCCATTGCACCAGTGAAAGAGATAGATTCCCTTCATTCCCACTCCCAACACTTCCATTCCCCCCTTTTCGTCAATTGCAATTCGCATTGCCAACTGCATGTTGGGCGGTTTTCCCTTCATCCGCCATTGACCACGAGGCAGGGTTGGGGAAGAAAGGCGGGTCCCCACCTCGTCAGAGAGGGGAGGAGTGAGCCAGCCCCACTCGACCAACCATGAACAAGGGGTTTGGCTTGAGAGGGCAGGGAGAGAACGTTTGGGGGAGGTTCGAAAAGGTTGAGGGGCGGGGCCTATATAACCCACGGCGGGGTGTTCCCGGAGGAGATGCACTTTGAGTTGAGACAAGGAGGGACGAAAAAGAGCTGGGTCATCAGAGCAAGAGCGCGTAAGGAGGAGAGAACCCGTCACGCCAGACCCCCCCACCAGCGCATCGGCTCCACCAAGCAGCTCCGACCCGTGATCCCGCGCACACGACAGGCCCGGTGGCATCAGCGGCTGTTGAGGTCCAGCCCGACGTCCCGTGCGGGATCAAGCTCCAGCCAGCTCCGTGCCGTCCCCCCCCCTCCAGCCACACACCTCCTTCCAGCAATCCACTCTGCAATTCCCCGCGTGAGTCAGTGTCTTTGTTTGTTCTGTCCTGGGAATAAGTTAAGTCTGAATAAGCTAGTATTTTCACTGTGTCACCTGCGTCTTGTGTTGTAAATAAACCTTGATTGCTCCTTTTTGCTTGTGTAAATAATAAATCCCATTACTCGTCTGTACGTCTTCTCGTTTTATTCCTTTTCCTCTTTGCATTCGTCGTTTTAGTCTTTTCCCTATTGAATAGCTGCGGTGCGATCCGGCCAACGTTTGGGTGGAATCGGGTGAGTCGGGGATCCTGTAACGGTCGCGGTTGGACCATCCGCTCGGCCCATCATAACATCTAAACCGCGATCAGTAACAATATATATATATATATATATATATATATATATATATATATATATATATACACAGACTTGGCATTTAATATGGAATTTTTTTTTTCTAGACTTGGGTTTACTTTCTGAACTCGGTATATCAATCTGGTGAGTTTCTTTTACGCTTCGGTGATTTCTTTGTTAAAAGAACCATGTCACTGATTGTCTGTCACAGCAAGAAGTCAATAACAGGATTATATCACAGGTGGCGTGACAAAATGTACGGACAGGTACATTTGACGATTGGCTTCACAATCGGGTATATAAGGGTTGTTGCGTTCTGTATTAGTGGAATACAACTGCTGCACGTCTACAAAAGTTATTGCCGCTTCCCCTGGAGATGGTCCGTCAACTCGACAATGCTGTTTGTCATTTAGTGGTGGCTTTACGAAATTCCGGCATGAAACAGCATGCTATTGCTTGGCAGTGTGGCATCACTCAAGGTCAGGTGTCAAAGATCCTGAAACGAAATGCTCAGAGGGGTGTCCCTACTCCAATACCGAGGCCAGGACGTCCCCGCAGAACCACAAGGAGGGGCGATCACCAGCTGCACCGGTTAGTCCGCAATGGCCGTACCACGTCAGCTAATCGGCTTAGGGCTGAGTGGCAGCAACTGACAAATGTGCCTGTTTCCAGAAGACTAGTCAACCAACGACTGGTTCAAGCAGACTATCGTATCAGGCGTCCCCTGAGAAAGCCACGTCTGACCAGACAACACCACCAGCGCCGATTGCAGTGGGCCAGAGAGCACCGTCAATGGCAGCCAGAACACTGGAATCACGTGATCTTCAGTGACGAGTCTAGATTTCTGGTCTATCGTCAAGATGGCCATGTCCAAGTGCACAGACAAGTGCATGAAGCCTACAACGAAGATTGTATAGTGCCAAGAGTCCAAGCTGGAGGTGCTGGGGTGACCGTTTGGGCTGCTTTTCATGCAGGGGGCAAAACTGACTTGGTTGTTCTGAATGGAAACCTGAACCAGTTCAAGCACAGGGCCATTCTGGAAGAAACATTTCCATTTGTTCGTGCAGCCTTTCGAGGAAACTTCGTCTTCCAAGATGACAATGCACGGCCTCATCGTGCTCGCATGATCCAACACTTTCTTGCTGATCGTGGTGTAGAGCATATGGAGTGGCCGGCCATGTCCCCGGATATGAATCCGATAGAGAACTTGTGGGCAGAATTAACGCGTCAAATCGACAACTTGGACCAGCAGCCTGCCTCTGTGCGTGAATTGCAGCAGGCTATTGTAACTGCATGGCAAGCGATTCCTGTCCAAACCTTGGCAAATCTCGTGAACAGCATGCCTCAACGTGTACGTGCTCTCCTGAATGCTCATGGGGGTTACACGAAGTACTGAACTGTAATGTTACTGTCCGTAATCCCAGTCGTAATGTAACTTTTGTTTAAAAAATTTTGGGCTAATGTGCAAAATAAAGAGATACTTCTGGAAAACGCACAGAAGTTTAACACAGTACTGTCCGTGAATTGAGTTCGATATCAGTTTACATCACTTTCAAGGATCAATTTATTTGCTTCGAAATGTCAAACGTGGTTTTTTGTTTCTTTTAAAGGTCACATTAACAAAATCTAGAATAATTTCAACATAATTCCAATGAACTTTTGGTTCTAAGTCATCTTGAAAAGTAAGTTCACCCCCACAAAAAAAATATTCCATATTAAATTCCAAGTCTGTATATATATATATATATATGTATATGTATATATATATATATATATATGTATATATATATATATATATATATACACAAAGAATTAAGTTAAGCACCCCTACACAAAGAATTAAGTTAAGCACCCCCTAATCCTGTCCTGAACCTGAACCCCCACGAGCACGTTTGGGACATGTTGGGACGACAAATTGCGAAGATGGTCCCTCCAATAGCCAATCTGGATGAATTGGAACGTGCATTACATCGGGAATGGAACAACCTGCCACAGCAACGCATACGACGGCTTACAGGGTCTATGAGACGTAGGGTTGAGTCAGTGATCCGATCACGTGGGTCCTACACACGTTATTGACGCAAAGATCGCTAGAGGTCTTCTCAGAACAATGACTGTACGTTAGAAAACAAACGTCATCCACACTGTCCGTGATGGACCTATAGCTCCATACTTAAATTGAGGTGAAAATATGCCTAAAATTCCCAAAAAATTTCACCTTAAATTATTCAGAATAAAATATTGAAAACGGCATGATTGTTATGTTTTTATGTGACCATAATATCACTTCTCCAGAAAATATAGCAATATCATGGGTATATTACACTGTTTTGACGACAACAAACTTGTAATGTGCGAGGTTGTAAAAAAACGGGGGGGGTGCTTAACTTAATTCTTTGTGTATATATATATATATATATATATATTGTTGCGGATTCGGGGGTCGGCCCTCCCCTTATCAAGGGGGGGGGGGGGGGTTTAATCCCCTTGTCCTTTAAGCAGGCCGTCCCGAGTCCTTTAGAAGTTATGACGTCACTTCCGGTCGGTGGTAAGTAGGGTTGTAAGCCTAATTAGTCTTAGTACCTAAGTACTACCACCGGCCATAAAGCGAGGAGATAACTCCCACCCGGGGCGCAGCATTAATGGATACGCCGAGCGAAGCGAGCCACGACTCGGGCCGTTAACAATTACTACACCCGATTATAGCGGTTTCCAAATCGTGCCACAGGTACTCAATCGAGAAAAGACTAAAACGATCGGATAAGAGGAAACCAGAGTAAGGGAAGACCAATAAGTGGGTTTATTAATTATGTACAAGCAAAAGAAGAGGAAACGAAAGGAATATGGAGGAGGAAGAAGAAGCAGCAGGACACAGGGCAGGCTTACCCATACAGTCTTAACTTAACGACCCCAGACAAACATACACACTCACACGGGATGGTAGCTGGTTGGGGAGGAAGGTCCAAGCAGATGTCCAGGCTCCTCGTCCGGTCCCGACTCATGTCGTGGTGGTGATGGAAGCGGGCCGGCAGCGCGTCGTTGTCGTTGACCGTGAGCGGACCTTACAGATATCGGGGGAACTGGGATGCGGCGTACGTAATACGGGTTTCGTGCCAACGCTCTCTCTCTCTCCCGATCAATGTTCTTATCAAAGGCAGTTCGTATCAAAGGGCAGTTCGTATCAAAGGCAGTTCGTATCAAACGAGCTCCCTCACACAGTTCCTCAAGTCCCCAAGTCCGTGGTAATCGAGCTCTCTCCGCGCAGTCCCTCAAAGGGATTGGCGCGTGCGCTTATATAATGCGCTCACAGATCAATGCGCGCTTCATCAAACCACGCCCGCCAGTGAGCTCACCTCAGCCCTGGTTGGTTGGCGAGGGCTCACCGGCTCCGCCCTTGATGGTGAGTTGACGTGGCCACACCTCGTTCTTGTGTCCCGCCCCCTTTTTCCTCGGCCTGAGACCACATGTTCAATGGCGTTTGGAGCGAGCGCTAAGGCATCTACGAAGGCTCAATGCAGGGAACGCTGCTAACCAAACCACGTGACAATTTGGGGAGAGACAAGCCCCGACTGTAGGGGCGCATTATGGCGTAGCTTGGAGAGAGCTGCTGCAAAATGAACGGAAGGGCCTATTCTTATTTATTTGATGCAACGTAGATTCAACTATTGGGAACACGGCCTTATCTGACACGTAATAAGGAAATAACTAAAGTTCCTATGGTGGCCTACATGTTGCATGTGGACTAACTAAGGGGTGCAACCTTTAACCTTTTAAATGATGGAATATTTACAAGAATTATTTACAAGTGAGGATACTAAAACCGCAACTATATATATATATATATTTTTTTTGTCACACCCGTGGCCGATGAACACCGGCCTCAGTCGGATAGCCGAACAGTTAACTTTACCTCCGAGGCATACAAGCCGAAAATATGGCGGTTATCTTTTAGCCAAATCATCAACAATCACCATCAACGCCTTTTGTTGAAACTCCCAAAATCCAGAATCACTGCTCATCTCCACTCATTCGTTCCTCTTTTTCTACCCTGTGGATCCAACTTCCACATTCTCTTGATTTTTATTCCGGTCTTCCAGCCAGCTGTTCACCACCATCTCAGATTTTTTCCCTATCCAAAACCATGATCTTTTCTACCCTCCTTAATCCTCATGCACACCGCCTTCCAAAACTTCCAGTTTTTCCTTCTTGACAGTTTCCTTCTGCATCCGTCTTTCCAGCACATGTGTTTTTCTACCTTTCCTACCTCCATTCCTTCCCACACCCATTGTTTTCCCAGATCTCTGTCTATATTGTCCTTCAACTCTGCTGTTGGTGTTCCCCTCCTTCTCTCTCCACTGTTCCGTTTGTTCTGTCGCTATTTGATCAGTGTTATAGCTGATCCTGATTTGGTCAGTGTTATAGCTGATCCTGATTTGGTCAGTGTTATAGCTGATCCTGATTTGGTCAGTGTTTTAGCTAATCCTGATTTGGTCAGTGTTATAGCTGATCATGATTTATCATGATTTGGTCAGTGTTATAGCTACTGATCCTGATTTGGTCAGTGTTATACCTGATCCCGATTCAGTCAGTGTTATAGCTGATCCTGATTGATCCTGATTTGGTAAGTGTTATAGCTGATCCTGATTTGCTCAGTGTTATAGCTGATCCTGATTTGGTCAGTGTTATAGCTGATCCTGATTTGGTCAGTGTTATAGCTAATCCTGATTTGGTCAGTGTTATAGCTGATCCTGATTTGGTCAGTGTTATAGCTGATCCTGATTTGGTCAGTGTTATAGCTGATCCTGATTTGGTCAGTGTTATAGCTCATCCTGATTTGCTCAGTGTTATAGCTGATCCTGATTTAGTCAGTGTTATAGCTGATCCTGATTGATCCTGATTTGGTCAGTGTTATAGCTGATCCTGATTTGGTCAGTGTCATAGCTGATCCTGATTTGGTCAGTGTTATAGCTTATCCCGATTTGGTCAGTGTTATAGCTGATCCCGATTGATCCTGATTTGGTTAGTGTTTTAGCTAATCCTGATTTGGTTAGTGTTATGGCTGATCCTGATTGATCCTGATTTGCTCAGTGTTATGGCTGATCATGATTTGGTCAGTGTTATAGCTGCTGATCCTGATTTGGTCAGTGTTATAGCTGATACTGACTGATCCTGATTTACTCAGTGTTATAGGTGATCCTGATTGATCCTGATTTGGTCAGTGTTTTAGCTAATCCTGATTTGGTTAGTGTTATGGCTGATCCTGATTGATCCTGATTTGCTCAGTGTTATGGCTGATCATGATTTGGTCAGTGTTATAGCTGCTGATCCTGATTTGGTCAGTGTTATAGCTGATCCCGATTCGGTCAGTGTTATAGCTGATCCTGATTGATCCTGATTTGGTCAGTGTTATAGCTGATCCTGATTTGGTCAGTGTTATAGCTGATCCTGATTTGGTCAGTGTTATAGCTGATCCTGATTGATCCTGATTTGGTCAGTGTTATAGCTGATCCTGATTTGGCCAGTGTTATAGCTGATCCTGATTTGGGCAGTGTTATAGCTGATCCTGATTTGGTCAGTGTTATAGCTGATCCCGATTTGGTCAGTGTTATGGCTGATCCTGATTGATCCTGATTTACTCAGTGTTATAGGTGATCCTGATTGGTCCTGATTTGGTCAGTGTTAAGGCTGATCCTGATTGATCCTGATTTGGTCAGTGTTATAGTTTATCCTGATTTTGTCAGTGTTATAGCTGATACTGATTGATCCTGTTTTAGTCAGTGTTATGGTTGATCCTGATTTAGCTGATTTGGTCAGTGTTTTTGCTAATCCTGATTTGGTCAGTGTTATAGCTGATCCTGATTCATCCTGATTTGGTCAGTGTTATAGCTGATCCTGATTTGGTCAGTGTTATAGCTGATCATGATTGATCCTGATTTGGCCAGTGTTATAGCTGATACTGATTTGGTCAGTGTTACAGCTGATCCTGATTTGGTCAGTGTTATAGCTGCTGATCCTGGTTTGGTCAGTGTTATAGCTGATCCAGATTGATCCTGATTTGGTCAGTTATAGCTGATCTTGATTGATCCTGATTTGGTCAGTGTTATAGCTGATCCTGATTTGGTCCGTGTTATAGCTGATCCTGATTTGGTCAGTGTTATAGCTGATCCTGATTGATCCTGATTGGGTCGGTGTTATAGCTGATCCTAATTGATGCTGATTTGGTCAGTGTTATCGCGGATCTTGATTGATCCTGATTTTGTCAGTGTTATAGCTGATCCTGATTGATCCTGATTTGGTCCGTGTTATAGCTGATCCTGATTTGGTCAGTGTTATAGCTAATCCTGATTTGTTCGGTGTTATAGCTGATCCTAATTGATCCTGATTTGGTCAGTGTTATCGTGGATCTTGATTGATCCTGATTTGGTCAGTGTTATAGCTGATCCTGATTGATCCTGATTTGGTCAATGTTATAGCTGATCCTGATTTGGTCAGTGTTATAGCTGATCCTGATTTGGTCAGAGTAGCGTTACAGCTGATCCTGATTTGGTCAGTGTTTATAGCTGATCCTGATTACCTCTGCCACTAAAGGTGGATGGAAGTTATGTTTTCACCCCTATCTGTCCGTTTGTGAACAAAATATCTCAAAAAAGTGTGAACGATTCAGACGAAATTTTGCAGAGATGTAGCATATGTGACAAGGACTAAATAATTAGATTTTGGTGAAGATACGGATTCGGATCCGGCTAGTATAATTTTTCAGTGATTCTTAACCGTTGAGAGATAGAGCCAAAAACGATACATCGCAGGATATCTCAAAAAGTTGTGGATGGATTTGGACGAAACTTGTTGGACATGTTGTGTGTGTGACAAGGAAGAATACATTAAAATTTGGTGAAGATCCGGATCCGGATCCGGGTCGTGTAATTTTTAAGTGATTCTTCACCATTGAGTGATATGGCCAACCAGGCAGAGGTATGCGCTCTACCGAGTGCCGGGCTAGTTGATCTTGATTTGGTCAGTGTTATAGCTGATCTTGATTGATCCTGATTTGGTCAGTGTTATCGCTGATTCTGATTTGGTCAGTGTTATAGCTGATCCTGATTTGGTCAGTGTTATAGCTGATCCTGATTTTGTCAGTGTTATAGCTGATCCTGATTTATCCTGATTTGGTCAGTGTTATAGCTACTGATCCTGATTTGGTCAGTGTTATAGCTGATCCTGATTTGGTCAGTGTTATAGCTGATCGTGATTGATCCTGATTTGGTCAGTGTTACAGCTGATCCTGATTTGGTCAGTGTTATAGCTGACCCTGATTTATCCTGATTTGGTCAGTGTTATCGCTGCTGATCCTGATTTGGTCAGTGTTATAGCTGATCCTGATTTGGTCAGTGTTATAGCTGATCCTGATTGATCCTGATTTGGTCAGTGTTATAGCTGATCATGATTTGGTCAGTGTTATAGCTGATCCTGATTGATCCTGATTTGGTCTGTGTTATAGCTGATCCTGATTGATCCTGATTTGGTCAGTGTTATAGCTGATCCTGATTTGGTCAGTGTTATATCTGATCCTGATTGATCCTGATTTGGTCAGTGTTATAGCTGACCCTGATTTATCCTGATTTGGTGTGTTATCGCTGCTGATCCTGATTTGGTCAGTGTTATAGCTGATCCTGATTTGGTCAGTGTTATAGCTGATCCTGATTGATCCTGATTTGGTCTGTGTTATTGCTGATCCTGATTGATCCTGATTTGGTCAGTGTTATAGCTGATCATGATTTGGTCAATGTTATAGCTGATTGTGACTGATCCTGATTTGGTCAGTGTTATAGCTGATTCTGATTTGGTCAGTGTTATAGCTAATCCTGATTGATCCTGATTTGGTCAGTGTTATAGCTGATCCTGATTGATCCTGATTTGGTCAGTGTTATTGCTGATCCTGATTGATCCTGATTTGGTCAGTGTTATAGCTGATCATGATTTGGTCAGTGTTATAGCTGATTGTGACTGATCCTGATTTGGTCAGTGTTATAGCTGATTCTGATTTGGTCAGTGTTATAGCTAATCCTGATTGATCCTGATTTGGTCAGTGTTATACCTGATCCTGATTTGGTCAGTGTTATAGCTGATCCTGATTTGGTCAGTGTTATAGCTGATCCTGATTTATCCCGATTTGGTCAGTGTTATAGCTGCTGATCCTGGTTTGGTCAGTGTTATCGCTGATTCTGATTTGGTCAGTGTTATAGCTGATCCTGATTGATCCTGATTTGGTCAGTGTTATAGCTGATCCTGATTTGGTCAGTGTTATAGCTGATCCTGATTTGGTCAGTGTTATAGCTGATCCTGATTTGGTCAGTGTTATTGCTGATCCTGATTTGGTCAGTGTTATAGCTGATCCTGATTGATCCTGATATGGTCAATGTTATAGCTGATCCTGATTTATCCTGATTTGGTCAGTGTTATTGCTGATCCTGTTTGATCCTGATTTGGTCAGTGTTATAGCTGATCCTGATTGGTCCTGATTTGGTCAGTGTTATAGCTGATCCTGATTTATCCTGATTTGGTCAGTGTTATAGCTGATCCTGATTTATCCTGATTTGGTCAGTGTTATAGCTGATCCTGATTTGGTCAGTGTTATAGCTGATCCTGATTTGGTCAGTGTTACAGCTGATCCTGATTTGGTCAGTGTTACAGCTGATCCTGATTTGGTCAGTGTTACAGCTGATCCTGATTTGGTCAGTGTTACAGCTGATCCTGATTTGGTCAGTGTTCATAGCTGATCCTGATTACCTCCACCACCAAAGGTGGATGGAGGTTATGTTTTCACCCCTGTCTGACCGTTTGTGAACAAGATATCTCAAAAAATTGTGGACGGATTCGGCCGAAATTTGGCAAGATGTGTAGCATATGTGACAAGGACTAAATGATTAGATTTGGGTGAAGATCCGGATTCGGCTAGTTGAATTTTTAAAAGTGATTCTTCACTATTGGGAGATCGGGCCAAAAACGATAGATAGCAGGGTATCTCAAAAAGGTGTGGACGGATTTGGACGAAACATGGTGGAGAGTTGTGTGTGTGTGACAAGGAAGAATCGATTCAATTTTGGTGAAGATCTGAATAAGGATTCGGATATGAGAATTATTTAATTTTGTAAGTGATTTTTCACCATTGGGAGAAAGGGCCAAAAACGATACACAGCAGGATATCTCAAAAAGTTATGGATGGATTTGGACGAAACTAGTTGGACAGGTTATGTGTGTGACAAGGAAGAATCGATTTCATTTTGGTGAAGATCCGGATCCGGCTAGTAGAATTTTTTAAAGTGATTCTTCACCATTGAGTGATACGGCCAACCAGGCGGAGGTATGTGCGCTATTGAGTGCCGTGCTAGTTGATCCTGATTTCGTCAGTGTTATAGCTGAACCTGATTGATCCTGATTTGGTCAGTGTTATAGCTGATCCTGATTGATGCAGATTTGGTCAGTGTCTCGCTCTTCCACGAGCCTTGACTCGAGAAAAAAAAAAAGAAAAAACTTCTAACCTCCACACACACAGACTTTCACGTTCGAGAACAATGACATATACATGAAGGTATATCAACATGTTACGCAGAGGAAGAAAATGCATGTCGATTTATTGCCATGCTATGATGAGGTGCAACGGCTTTATATGACAGCTTACCGCCATTCCATAACGAGGAATACTGAAATACTGGATCCAACTGAGCCACGCCATGACACTAGGAAGATTTACCAGAAGACCTGAAAATAGCTGTGGACACCAAAGAAAACATATCAGCATCCTTTTGAACTCTTGCTTGTACAATATGTTCTTTTCAAATTGCTATTCTAGATAGAGGTATACCGGTAATCAATATACCGGTAATAGTTTTATACATTTATGAAAGTGAGTAAGTCACCTAACATTGCTTTGTCCCCAGGCTCTTTCAGTTGGTTTCCTTATTACCTTTGGTTATGATAGTGTAGAATCTTTAAGACCTTTCCAAATTACAAATTGTCTTGTAATAAATGGCTAATTCCTGCATAAATGATATATGTACAGGATAATATTGAAATACTTTTATCTTTTTATACATATGTACTGAAATACTTTATACACACATTGAAAAAAGTTAGGCACAGACTGCAATCATAGCAATAACTAAGAAGATTATGCAGTTATCAAAAATACAATAATATATTGGTAAAGTATGCATGTTTGACAAATGACTGAAGATAAATTCAAAGGGTGTGTTGATTTTTATCATCACAAAATGCAGATGTCTGTAATGGCACTGTTTCACACACTGACTTAGAATGCTTCTGTTGGCCACACTTCCTATAATGTAGGGTTCGAGACCGTGCATTGAATAATCTGACACCACCCACAATTGTAACTTGAAATTCTTAGTCCAAAGGACCTCTCCCCTTCGTCTACCAGAGGTCCAAAAAGACACTGAGGATCCTAAAAGACCCAGAGGATCCTAAAGGACTCAGAGGCATCAAAAGACCCCGAGGACCCAAATGACCCCGAGTACCCAAAAGACCCCAAGGACCCAGAATACCCCAGGACCCAGAAGACCCAAAGGACTCTGAAGACCCCAACAAACCCCAAGGACCCAAAATATGCAGAGGCCCCAAAGACCAAAAAGACCCAAAAAGACCTCAAAGACCCAAAACACTGAAAAGACCCAAAGCACTGAAAAGACCCAAAACACGCTGAAGACCCCTAAAGACCCCGGAGACCAAAAAGACCAGAAAGACCCCAAATACCCTTAAATCTCGCGATTGCGAGATCTCGCGAGATCTTGGAGACGGCGGCAGGGATTTTCGAAGCTCCACACGGTCTCCACGTTTTTCGAAGTTAAGTCTGTTCACAATTGTATTTTGTCGAAACTGTATTTATCTTTCGGTGTGTCAAGTTATTGTGTGCAACTTTGGTTGTTTCTCGGTGTTTATCTTTCATAAATTGATCGTCTGTTTGCCGTGTCGCGAGCAAGGCCTTTGCCGCGTCGCGAACGATTTGAAATCGAAGTTAAGTGATTGTTCCCATTTGTATTTTCGTTAAAACTGTATTTATTTATGGTGTTGTACGTATATTGTGTCCCGACGAAGATTTTTCGGTGCAAATCTTTCATACCTGTATTGAAAATCGTGTTAATTCGTGTTGTGTCTTGAGGCCTTGTACAGTGTGCACTGTACAACCTTGAGGCTTTGTTTTTCTCAGCGGTCCGTCCTTTGTGATCCAATAACTTTCGTTCTCTGTATTCCCAGTCTTTTCACCCATAGCCTTCTTCCTTGTGTAAATCTCAACTCAAAAAAAACAAAAAAAACAAAACATTTCCTTCTCTGTTCTCATTCGTTTATTCATTCTTATTCGTTCGTTCGTTCTTCGACCACGTGTTTCTCCCCCATTTCCCCAGATAGTTTTCACTCATTAACCTTCAATGTTTACACTTTCCCCTCAAGTTATGTATTCCGTCATATTTTATAACACCTTTTTCTTCTTCTTCTTTAAAAGGCTGCTTTCGACTTGCTCACCAAATCAATTCATCCCAAAAAAAATATCCATCTCCTATAGTGCCTTTTTTCTACATTCCCTAAACTCTCCTGCACTCCATCCTCCATCCAGCATCCTTAAACGTATTTTTAACTCGAAGGTCACAAGAAACTCATTTTGCAATAAATGTTCGTTTCCCATAAATCGTACACTTTCAAAAATCCAATCTCACCCCTCCCCTCCAAATCTTCCCCATAACCCCTCCCCTCCAAATCTTCCCCATCACCCCTCCCCTCCAAATCTTCCCCATCACCCATCCCTTTCAAATCTCCCCCCTTGCCCCCTCCCTCCTAAACTACCCCCTCACCCCTCCCCGCCAAGACGCCCCCTCGCCCCTCCCCTCCCCTCCTAGACTCCTGCCTCACCCCTCCCCTCCAAATCTCCCCCATATCCCATCCCTTTCAAATCCCTCCCCTTGTCCCTTCCCTCCCAAACTCCCCCCTCACCCCTCCCCTTCAAATCTCCCCACCCTCATTGCTTCTCAATTTCCCCCCTCTCACTCCCCCTCCTCAAAGCGTCCTCCCCGCTTCTTCCCCCTTCAAACTCTCACCTCCATCTCCCCCAACCTTCTGCCTCGCTCTTCCCCCTCCTCAAATAACACCTCATTGTGGCTCACCCAATCACCATCAAACCTTTTGTCTGCCCCATCCTTCCCTTTCTCCGAGCTATTCTGAAATCTCTGACACACCTTCAACAGCTCTCCCTACCTCTTCCACCTCTTCCACATCTTACCCTACCCCTCCTCCCCCCTGTTCTGTATCTGATGCTCCCCCTTCCTCTTCATTAACGGTATGGACCTCAAACATCCGGGGCCTTCGTTCAAACTTAACTGATCTCTCCATACAGGTTGCTTCTGTCAAACCAGACGTGATCTGCTTAACAGAAACTTTCCTCCTTTATGATGTCTCTGATTCCATAGTATCTCTCCCGGGCTACTCCCTCCTCCGGTATGATAGACCTGAGCCTCGTCCTGGAGGCGGGGTTGCTATCTTTATCAAAAACTCTCTTCCTCACTCGCCCTGCACTGCACTCTCTCCACCTCACCCCCAGGAATACCTCTGGCTACGGCTTCCCCTTCGCTCCCACCTCTTGTTCATATGTGTGTTGTACCGTCCACCAAACAGTGATGACTCCATCTACATCTCGCTGTCTGATGATATGGACCAACTTCTATCTACTCATCCCAACTCTCTCTTCCTCATATGTGGTATTTCAACTGTCATCATGCCAGTTGGCTGGGTGTGGGTACCTCTCTCACCAGCCATGGCTCCTCAGCAAAGGACTTCTGCGACTCACTGGGACTGACACAATCTGTCAATTTCCCGACCCGGATCTCAGTCAACGGAACATCTTCTCTTCTGGACTTGGTTATGACTAACTTCCCTGAAAATGTCTGCTGCTCTTCTTCTGCTCCGATCGGATCATCTGATCATGTCCTTGTTAAAGTGGACATCTCTCTGACCATCCTCAGGGAGCCTGCTCAGCGTCGACGAGTCTGGCATTTCACTCAGGCCAACTGGCACGGTCTTCAAGCAGCCATCAATCATCTGGACTGGTCTCCCATCTCTACCACCTCTGACATCAACTCATCCTGGGAATTCTTCCAAAGTAAATTGCTCTCTCTCATGCACAGATTTATCCCATCTCGTCTTCAGTTGTCATACCCTTCCTCCCGTCCATGGTACACGGAATCTTGTGGTGAGGCTGTTGCCCAGAAACAACTTGCCTTCGTCTCCTGGAAAGCAAATCCAACGGAAGGAAATCTCATTTCCTTTCACAAAGCCCGAAACAAGTGTGTGTCCACCCTCAGGAGAGCCAGGAAACAATATCTCTCCATTCTCAAGACCGAACTCTCTTATCTGTCTCCCTCTTCCAAATCCTGGTGGCGTCTGGTCAAATCCGTTTCTGGTGTTTGTTCCCCCTCCATCCCCTCCCTTACCTCAAACGGCTACACAGCTGACTCCGCACGTGAAAAAGCTGAATGCCTCAACACTGTGTTTGCCTCTAAATCTTGTGTCCCAAACCCATCCCTCTCTGTACCCACCATACCCAGTCATACCCTGCTGCTCCTGGACTCCGTGTCCTTTCCTCCTGACAAGGTGGAAAAGTTTCTGTCAACCCTCGACTCTGATTCTGCAACTGGACCCGACGGCATCAGCCCACGGGTCCTAAAATCCTGCTCTGCTGCTCTATCTCACCCTCTCTCTGTTCTCTTCACCCTCTCTTTTGCTCAAGGTCAACTGCCATCTGCTTGGAAATCAGCCAACATCACCGCTTTGCACAAAAAAGGTGCAAAAACAGATCCTAGCAACTACAGACCAATCAGCCTTCTCCCAATTATCAGCAAAGTCATGGAATCCATCATTGCTTCGGATATGAAATCTTTCCTCTTCTCCAATGGCTTGATCTCTGATCATCAATTTGGTTTCAGACCAGGTCACTCTACTCTGGACATGCTGCTTCTGCTGTCTCAACAATGGATGGAGGTCCTCAATGCCAAACAGGAAATTAGAGCTGTCTCCCTCGACATATCACGTGCCTTCGACACGGTCTGGCACCCCGCTCTGCTCACCAAACTCTCCTCCTTTGGTATCCATGGAAATCTCCACGCATGGCTGGCGGACTTCCTCTCTAGTCGTCGTCAACGTGTGGCCCTGAATGGGTTTCTCTCATCTCCTCTTCCTGTTCAGGCTGGAGTTCCCCAAGGCAGTGTTCTGGGCCCCGTGCTTTTTCTGGTCTTCATCAATGATCTCTCTGACTCTCTCGAAAATCCTCTCTATCTCTTTGCTGATGACTCCACTCTCTGCCGCTCCATTCTTCTTCCCTCAGATCGGCAGTCTGCTGCCTCCTCACTCTCTGAAGACCTGGACAAAATCACAGACTGGTCAAACAAGTGGAACATGTCTTTCAATCCTGACAAATCTCACACTCTTACTATGTCTCTCCGAAAAGATCGACTGGACAACCCTCCCATCTACTTTCTCAACAATCCTCTCCAAGAAGTTCTGTCGCTCAAGATTTTGGGTCTCACTATCTGCCATGATCTTTCTTGGGAAAACCACATTTCCAAGCTGGCCTCCAAAGCCAGTCGCCGACTGGGCATCCTCCGTCGTGCGAAGTCCTTCCTCGGCACACCTGAGCTCCTCACCACATACAAGGCTTTCATCTGCAGCTCAATGGAATACTGTTCTCCCCTATGGGCCGGTGCTCCTGCCTCACACCGAGCTCGGCTTCACGCTGTTGAAACCATAGCTTTCAGAATTATTGGAATCTCCCGCGATGAAGCTATCTCTGAGGGCCTTTCACTCACTCACCGCAGGCAGGTAGGTGGTCTTTCTGTCTTCTACCGACTCCTCTCCGGCCTTGCACCCCCAGCTCTCTCTGTGCTCTGTCCCCCAAATATTCCTACAGGTCGCACAAGATCTGCCAGCAACCCTCTGATGGTTAAACTGCCGAAATCTCGGCTCTCTGCTCACCTTCACTCTTTCATTCCTCTTTTCTCCCGCCTCTGGAACAAACTCCCTCACTCCCTTCAATCCCACTCCTCCCTCCAGGTCTTTAAAACAGCTGTTCACCACCATCTCTTATCTTCCCCCATCCAAAACCTTGATCTTTTCTACCCCTGCTAATTCACCCCAGATCCACCTTGTTTGAAATTCCAACTTCTTTCCTGGAAGTCCTGGCAGTGTCCATATGTTTTATACCTCTCCCACCACCCCCTTCCCATGCCCCCCCCCCCCCAAAGCCCTCGCCCTCTCTCAGATCTCTCGATGTCTCCATGTCTCTCGGTCCCTGCTCTCAAATGTTGTGTTTGTGTCCTTCCCCCTCTCTCCCCATCTTGTCTACCGCTCCCGATGTTATATGTTTTATGTGTCGGTTTGTCTTTCTGTGTGATTAATGTTCGCTCTTTCACGAGCCTCGATCTTGTATACAACAACAACAAAAAAAAAACAAACAAAAAAAAAAACTAAAATCCCCTAAAGACCGAAAATACCCTGAAGACCCAGGGGAAACAAAAGACCCCGAAGACTCCAAAGACCCAAAAGACCAAAAACACCCTTGAAGACCCTTAACAACTCCAAAGACCCAAAATATCGAAAAGATCCTAGAGACCCAAAATACCGTTAAAGACCCAAACTACCCTAAAGATCCAAAATACCACAAAGACCCAATAGACCTCAAAGACCGAAAAAACCTAAAAGACCCTGAAGACCCAAAACACCACATAGACTGAAAAGACTCAGAGGAACCAAAAGACCTGATGACCCAAAAGACCCTGAAGACCCAAAAAACACAGAAGACACTTAAATACCCCAAAATAATTATCCCAAAAACCCAAAATACCCTGAAGACTCAAAAGACCAAAAAGACCCCGAAGAGCTAAAATACCTCAAAGACCCTTGAAGACCCAATGTACCCCAAATACCTCAAAAGACCCCAAAACCCCAAAAGACTGCAAAGACCAAAAAGACCCAGAGGAACCAAAATACTCTGAGGACCCAAAAGACCGAAAATACCCTGAAGACCCAATGGACCCCAAAGACCCAAAATACCCTGACAACCCACAAAATACCCCGAAGACCCAAAACCCTAAGACCTAAAATACTTAAAAGACCCCGAAGACCTAAAATACCCTGAAGACCTAAAATACCCTGAAGAACCATAAGACACAAAAGACCCTGAGGACCTAAAAACCCAGAGGACAAAAAAAAAAGACCCCAAAGACCCAAAATACCCTGATAACCCAAAATACCCAGAAGATCCCGAGGACTCCGAAAACCCAAAATACTCAGAGGACCCAAAAGAAGCCCTAGGACCCAAAATTTCATAAAGCAGGGGCTTCAGACTTTGGCACACTCACGAGCCTGTACCGTCGAGTAAACTGTTCCAACCCATCATTTTTGAAAATACTAGTCATAACCAATTATGTGACAATGGAATATCAATAATTTGTATGAAAACGAATGAATGCTACATCCTCCTTCTCAACCCCCTGAATAAAACATCATAGAGAATCCAATAGGAGTTGTTGCCATTCCTGTTTCAAAGCAGTCTCCAAATGTGTCAGAGTCTGCACAGCAGGGTCAATCTTCTTAATTCGTCACACAATAATGTCCAAAACAAATACTCAAGCTCAAAACATTGTGCTTGTGGCAGAGGAATACATCTGACAAGCCTGATCAGAGCTTTATATTCTCTTTTAGAGGTCACCCTTGGTCCTCCACATCGAGGCCTGTCTTTAACATAATAGGTTTGTCGATGTTTGTGGACCAATCTGCTGATAAGTCCCATGGAAGCCAAGTCGATGGCCAATTTCACTGCGAGATATCCCAGCATTGTTAATCCCGTTAATTTCCCATCACTAGTCTTCAATTTCCCATCACTAGACCACAGTAACGCAGTTCACTAATGGAGGTACACAACAATATTGTTACCTTCTCCAAATGTTAAAAAAGCGCTTTTTCAAGTTGATACCCTGCAATAATGGTTGTGCAAAATTGCCTTGGCCTACTGGACTAGTGATGAATGCAAAGTGATACTTTGTCATAGCCTTGCTTGGAAGATTATTTCATTTTTTTTTTTTTTGATTATCTTTTTTTTTACAAAAGAATGTGATTCTCTTGATGGTTACCTGGGTCTCATGGTCTGTTGCAACCTTTTGTTACTGTGCTCTTTTCCAATAGCATTTAAGATCTGAGTGAACATGGCTTGTTCGTCACTGATGTCAAGACCACTCCATGGACTTTCTGAGCCTTTGTCATTTTGACAAAACCTTAAGTTGCTTGGGCGTTTGTGTTTTCTGTTGAACAATTCTTGCATTTTTTGTAAACACCACATGTGTACATTGTATGTACAAATTCAAAACAAATTGTTTTTGCCCTTTTCAATTTGACAATAATTCAAACTAAAGACAAAAGGATTATTTGCCGATATTATTCTTGAAAACGTAATTCTTGAAACGATGGAATTAAAAACAAAAGAGCTGCATGCTTCAAAGATACATACAATCATGAATACAAAGGAGATTGTGATGTAGATGTGGGCTACAGCTGCATTGCTCGATCCTGCACTGAGGGCCAACGCCAGTGAGGTCGCACCATAAGCAACCATAATGATGGTGAGGAGATATATGAAGAAGTTTCCCACTTTTGGCTGCAACCCTACAAAATACAAATACATTGAATGATTTCACTGCACAATTGTCATCGCAACACCATTGAAAATAAATATTTTTTGTATAAAATGTCGAGGTTCGTGGAAAAGTTACAACGCATAACTGATCAAAACTTAGCAAAATATAAGAGCATGGAAACTAAGGAAACAAGGACCTTACAGAGAGACAGTTGGAGGAAGAAGAGAATTAAATGGAGGAGGAGGAGGACATGGGGTTAAAGGATGGCAGGAAGGACATAAGTTTAAACACAGTGAGAAGAGAAAGCAAAAAGCTGGGTATGAAACAGAAATGAAAAAAATGAAAGAGTGTGAAGTAGAGTGCAGGATGTGGAGGTGGGGGGACACACAACCCTTGAAAGGTATGGGTGGACTTGGGAAGGTTTAATGATGGTGCAAAAAGGTCCTACACGTATGGATGATTCCCTCTCTGTAAGGGAGACTGGGATTGAACAAACTGAGGAACAGCCCATTTCATGGAGGTTGTTTAACCGAGACTATTATGTCCAGTCTCTTTTCCTTCATTCTACCAAAGTTAGAGGGTTAAACATACAAGGAGACAAAGATAGAAACACAAGAATGTATACCTGGTGCTGAAACAGGACTGCAATTTGGTGAGCGTCATACAAATAAAATAACTTCAATCATTGAAGATTGGCAAAGTCAGCGTGCAGAACTTCAAGTCTCAGTCTCAAGTGTTTTCTTTTCACAGGGAAGTTGCAGAACATTTAACAGATCAGTGTACAGTAAGTCCTCGCTTAACGTTGTAGTTATGTTCTTGAAATGTGACTTTAACTGAAACGACTTAAGCAAATCCAATTTCCTCAAAATAATGAATGTAAATAAGGTGGGGAGGAGGCGGGGAGGGGTTAGGTTGTAGGGAGAAATCATTATCGTCAGACTAATGACTTTATTTACGTATAGAGTATGTTTGAAATAATTTTAAACAAACAATTGAATATCATCATCTCTAGTTGCTTCAGATCTTCATTGGTTAGCTCTTCCCTGTGTGATTGCAGAAGTTGTGTAATGTCAGCTTCTTCCACCTCATCAAAACCCAAGCTGGGGGTACAAAGTCTGTTTATTGGCCAAGCCAACGATAACTTTAATCATAGCGGGACAACATCTTTAAATCTTTTCAAGTTATTGACACAGTGACCCCCCACACACCATTCATGCACACATGAGTAAGTTCAGCCTCGGTCCCACCAATGTTATCATCAATTCACAGCACGGCGTATATAAGGCCGATACTGCACGTACTCTGGGTGGGCTTAGACACCAGTATTTATCGAACGGCTTATACACTCGTACTTACGGTATGGTTTATATTGTAGCTTTATTAAAATGAGGAAAACCATTAGTTTGGTACTAAATTAGAAGTAAAACGACTTCATAATGGAATGTTGAATAACAAAAGAGTATGTTCTCCAATAGATCAGCTAACATATAATATATAGACTAATATATAGACATATATATATACATATATATATATATATATACATATATATATATATATATATATATACAGTGCATTCAGAAAGTATTCAAACCCCATCACTTTTTTCACATTTTGTTTCACAGAAAGTATTCAAACCCCAGGCCCCAAGCGTGTCTGTTGCAGCCTTATGCTGAAATCGTTTAAATTCATTTTTTCCCTCATCAATCTACACTCAATACCCCATAATGACAAAGAGAAAACAGGATTTTAGAAAGTTTTGCATATTTATTAAAAAGAAAAAACTGAAATATCACATCGACATAAGTATTCATACCCTTTGCAATGACACTTTAAATTTAGCTCAGTTGCCTCCCATTTCTCTTGATCATCTTTGAGCTGTTTCTCCACCTTGATTGGAGTCCACCTGTGATAAATTCAATTGATTGGACATTATTTGGAAAGGCACACACCTGTCTATATAAGGTCTCACAGCTGACAATGCATATCAGAGCAAAAACCAAGCCATGAGGTCGAAGGAACTGCCTGCAGAATTCAGAGACAGTATTGTATCGAGGCACAGATCTGGGGAAGCCTACAAATTTTTTTTGCTGCATTCAAGGTTCCCAAAAAGCACAGTGACCTCCATAATTCTTAAATGGAAGAAGTTTGGAACAACCAGGACTCTTCCTAGAGCTGACCGCCCGGCCAAACTGAGCAATCGGGGGAGAAGGGCCTTGGTAAGAGGTGACCAAGAACCCGATGGTCACTGTGGCTGAGCTCCAGAGATCCTGTGTGGAAATGGGAGAAACTTTCAGAAGGACAACCATCACTGCAACACTCCACGGATCTGGGCTTGATGGCAGAGTGGCCAGACAGAAGCCAAACAGTTCAATCTTGGTTTCATCAGACCACAGAATCTTGTTTCTCACAGTCTGAGAGTCCTTTAGATGCTTTTTTGCACACTCCAAGCGGGCTTTCATGTGTCTTTCACTGAGGAGAGGATTGATTTTCTTTTACAAATTTTGGCCTCGTTTGTCCAATAACCGCAGCTGCAGGCGACAATGCCTTCCTCGGGTTGTTCTGCCCCTCCCTGCAGCTGTTCAAAATTCCCTACGGGGACCAGATCCTCTGAGGTTCTATTTCCCAACTCCTCTATGTCCAAGAGTCCAGCTCAGAGCCAAAACACTCCCCCTGCTGGGTATCCAGTTTCAGAGCCTTTGGTGCCCAATTGTTATTTGTGGGGAGGGTCCCCTCGGTCACCTCAACCTCCTCATCGGACCGACTCAACTCAACCCCCAAGCTCCCTTAGGCCTGGTCAACCTGCCCCTCGATGGTACTGTCACAGGTCTCCAGCCGCTGGGTCAAATCATTCACATCATCATTCCAAATCAACTCTGGCCCCACCAGGCCTTGATCAATAAATACCCGTTCCGGTTCCGTTACTCGGACCCCCAATACCTCTACCCCCTGTTGGTGTGATGCGGCATCCACACCAGCCTGATAATCTTCCAGGCCTTCATGAAACAAACATTCCCCATTTAAATTTGATTCTCCCCTATTTACATTTGCACACTCCCCATTTACCTCTAGACAATCTCCATTCACCTCCAAATATCCTTCCAAAACTTCCCCATTTACTTCCACACATGCAGTCTCCTCCCGTTTTAATGCACACACTGTCGAAATTCCCTGCTCCTGTGCCCCATCGGCACCATTCTTTTGTCCTTCCCTCAATTCACTCGTCCAGACATCAATTTTATTTCCCAATCGCTCACTCTGAGCATCCATATATTGTTATTTAATCGCTCATTCTGAGCATTCATTTTGTTTTCCATTCGTTCACTCATTTCCTCCATGTCTCCCTTTAATTCCCTTTTCATTCCCCTCATTTCGTCCTGCATTCCATCTATTTTATTATTCATTTGTTCACTCTGAGCCTTCAATAGATTTACCATGGCCTGGAAAGTTATAGGACCCGTCTCTGCAGTGGGGCAGGTTCCACCACTATGCTCCACCCCCTCTATATTCGGCTCACTTCCAACACACCCTCTATCCTTTCCTCCATTTTACTCACCCCCTCCATCCGTCGAGAGGAGGTAGTTTCCCCACGCATATTTTACCTCAGAAACCGTTTTAAATTTAGTGACGCACCGTGTGCACCCTTCCCCACTCCAATCGACTAAAATATTTTTTATCGCCTCACCAATGAAAAATTTAAAATCCGAATTCTCCACTCTTGACACCAGTTATACTAGAGGGTTCAAATCCCACTCCTGAATACCATTTGTCGCGTGACTCCCCCTTGGTTAATAACGGGGAAATCACCGATAAGCAAATCAAGCGTACTTTGAGGCGACGATCAAACACGGATTTAATATATATGCGTGGGCAGAAGAAAGAAGAAGAAGAGGCCGGCAGCTTTTACCTGACGCGATCCGAGCAGTCTTCAAACCTGCAGGAAATAAACTCAAACCGAAGACGGAATTTATGCACAAAAATAAATGGATTTATTTTACGGAACCCAAGAGAAGAATGAAATGCGCCGATAACTAAAACAACTAATGAGCGCTCCTACACCAGATGTCTACAACAAACAAGGAAGGATATAAATGAAAACAACCGTTGTGTTTGTGCTGGACTTAGCTCTGTGCATTGTCTGCAGTCGCCCAGGCCCCAAGCGTGCAAGCCCGCCGCGGCACTGGTGTGGGTGGGAAGAAATGCCACCGTCTACCCGTTCGTGCTCCACTAGGCCCCACCGAGCCACTTGCTCACCCCGGCCTCGTCTGCTGGCGTGCCACCAGCCTTCAGTGCGACTCAAACGGGTCGCGTGCAGTTCACTCCTCCGGCCGTGCCTGGCTCTGTCCACGCAGAATCGCTCGCTTTGCGTCCAGAACGGGAAGGGCAGGAGCGAAGAGATCAGAGGACCAAATCTTCCACAACGAGCAGGAACGAGAAGGGCAACGAGAAGGGAAAATGTCGGTCAGCCAGTTGTTTTATCAGCCGTCTCGTGACATCAGCTCTCTTTCACTCCAATCAGTCCCGTCACCTCTCGACTTCTCGAATGTTCTCCCCCCCGTCAGTCCCTCAGCATTGGCCGAGCGCTTCACGCTCTCCTCCGCACGTCATCGGTCGGTGGCCAACCAGTATGCCGCTTCCTGCTCCCTTCCTTCCACCAATCCGAGGGAAGCTTCTTGCCCCACCCTTGGCCAATCACCAGTCCTTCCTTACTCTAGCCTTTGGTTGGTCGACTCCTGACTTGTGTCTTCCTTCCACCAATCAGTGGCCAGCCTATTGCCCCTGCCTTGACCAATCACGAGCTTCAGCCTGCCTCGTCTCCATATTGGTGGTGTCTTGTCCAATCGCTGCCCCTCTGGGCGTGTCCATTGCCTGCCTGCTGGATGTTCCATCGCCATGCCGGCGCAATGCGCGGGCGCTTCCTGCCTGTTCTTCCTGTGAGTTTTATTTTAGGGGGGGATTTAATTAGTGTGTGCGCTAATGGGCCAAACTAATGTCTATGGTGCGTTGCCATACAGGACAAAGTATATATCACAGAGGTTTGACTAACAAAGTAGTAGTTAACATAATCCCTATAACTACTTAACTTGCCCCATTCCTTGTAATGGGGACGAAGATACACCTTAATCCGACATTCGGGCTAGACAGGTCCCTGCTTATGTACATAGAGATGGTTCTTCTTCTTTGCGACAGTCGGAGCATGATACCTACATAGATCTACCTGATCTATATGCCACTCTACCCCAAAATTCACAACAGTATGCAAGCAAAGTTTTGGGCCGTTAACTTTCAAGGTTTTGGATTATGGACGGACACACACACACACACACACACACACACACACACACACACACACACACACACACACACACACATAGATATATCTCACATCCAGACCATTTGGCCAAGAGCCTATTACGACCTTGGCGTGTGCTCACTTCCATGTCATTTTACTTGCCGATATATAATTTTGAGATTATTGGATCAAAGTTATCCTAATGATGTGCTTTATTATCCTTTTTGAGGAGGGTATCTCCAAGTTTGAATCCGGATTGGAAGTTGGAGATGAAAAGAATACCATGAGCAGCAGAAGACAGATTAGGGATACAATATAATGAAAAAGCAGGAGAAAGTGAGAGCTGGCGATGGCAGGAAACTCCAGGTCGAAAACTGGCAAAGTGAGCACAGGAATAGAGCCAGAAAGGACTAATAGCAGGGTGGAGCAGGAGATTTAAAGCCACGAGATATTGTCTGGCTCTCAAGCCAACATTAATGTTCTTACATGTCACACTTTCTGTTTTCCTGCCGATAATTTTTTTTTTTCAACATTACAAACCCTAAGACAGCGACAAAGCACAAGTATTAAAACCCAAAGGCAAAGGTTCAAGATGAAGCGAATTTTCCAAACATAACACATGCACCTCGATGCTTCAAAGACAAAATGGACAGTCATGCAAAAAACATATCTTGAATCGAAAATGCATGGAATTACAAGGTACACTAGCTACTGCCTCTGCCTCAATAACTTCATCAGCAAAACAATAAATCATTATGAAGTGAATTCTTAACAACAAACCCTGAAACCAAAGGAAGCCATTCATGCAATCGTCCTGAAAACACAAAAGCCACTTACTGACAAAGAGATAAATAATGAAAGGTGAGAATTTCTTTTTTAATGAATAAAAAAGTGAAAGATGGATTCTTCAATCCCACTCCTCCCTCCAGGTCTTTAAAACAGCTGTTCACCACCATCTCTTAGCTTCCCCCATCCAAAACCTTGATCTTTTCTACACCCGCTAATTTCACCCGAGATTCACTTTTTTGAAATAGCAACTTCCTTCCTGGAAGTCCTTGCAGCGTCCTTGTGTTTTATACTTCTTCCACCCCTCCCTCCCCTTCCCACGCCTCCTCCCCCAAAGCCCGCCCCACCCCCCACAGATCTCCCGATGTCCCTGCTCTCAAATGTTGTGTTTGTGTGCTTCCCCTTCTCTCCCCATCTTGTCTACCGCTACCCTTATGATATGTTTTGTGTGTCTGTTTGAATTTTTGTGTGATAAATGTTAGCTCTTTCACGAGCCTCGATCCTGTATACAAATATATATATATATATATATATGAGTGAAAAGATCAACTGACCCATCATCCAGTAGGTGAGGAGAGAAAAAATGATTCCTGGTAGAGTACGCATGGGAAGCAAGTCCGCGGATATTCGTGAGATGAAGTATGATGATACATGATAGTAACCACTTATGTATTCATGCCTAAGAGAGGGAAAGATGTGCAGTGTGGAAAGGGAAGGGGGAAGAGAATAAATATTTACGATTTTGTGTTAATCATTGACTAGTAATAATGACAACAATTATGATAATATTAATAATGTATTTTAAAACATTTTCAGTGGAAAACACTTGCAAATAGTTGCAATTTACATAAAGACTGTACTGCTCTCAACCCTCCAACCCTTTCTGTGCATTACAAAAAAACTATAAATATATATATATACACAGTGCATTCAGAAAGTATTCAGACCCCTTCACTTTTTTCACATTTTGTTATGTTGCAGCCTCATGATGAAATCGTTTAAATTTATTTTTTCCCTCATCAATCTACACTCAATGCCCCATAACGACAAAGATAAAACAGGATTTTGGAAAGTTTTGCAAATTAATTAAAAAAAAACAACTGAAACCACATCGACATAAGCATTCAGACCCTTAAATCAGTACTTAGTTGAAGCACCTTTGGCAGCGATTACAGCCTCGAGTCTTCTTGGGTATGACGCAACAAGCTTTGCACACCTGGATTTGGGGATTTTCTGCCATTCTTCTCTGCAGATCCACTCAAGCTCTGTCAGGTTGGATGGGGACTGTTGGTGGACAGCCATTTTCAGGTCTCTCCAGAGATGTTCCATTGGGTTCAAGTCAGGGCTCTGGCTGGGCCACTCAAGGACCTTCACAGAGTTGTCCCTAAGCCACTGAGCATATATATATATATATATATATATATATATATATATATATATATATATATATATACGTATATACATATACATATACAGTGGAACCTTGACTTACGAGTGCACCAACTTACGAGTTTTCCGAGATACGAGCCGTCGCTCGGGCGGTTTATTGCTTTGAGATGCGAGCCGAGATTTGAGTTACGAGCTTTCGCCACCCGCCACCAGGTGGGTTCCGGTCACGTGGTTATCTTGCCGTGCAAGTATCTCTGCCGTATATCGCTGCTGCTTTGTTTTCGCATTTTGGTTATTTTGGAAAATTTCTTAGTTTTAACCATGGGTCCTAAGAAATTGAGTGCCAAGGGAAGAGAGGATGATGTGCTTGGATATAAAACACGCAATCGTCGAAAAACATGAGCGAGGTGTGCGTGTTGTCGACTTGGTGAGGCGGATGTGAAGGCAGCTGAAGATTTTATTATAACTTTTGTCGAACTGATAGAAGCCGAACGATACATCCCCCAGCAAATCTTCAACTGTGACGAGACAGGGCTCTTCTGGAAAAAGATGCCGAGGAGGACGTATATAACGGCAGAGGAGAAGAGCATGCCAGGCCACAACTTGTTCAGAGTGCCGGCGATAGCTCGCCTTCTCTTTGTGGAAAACACGGTGAGATCCTTAACATCCAACAACTAATGGGACGCAAACGGGACGCCCAGTTTAGCGGTACACACATTGATGAATCACCCTGCCTGTGATTCACCCATGACAGGTTATAGCTGGGTCGGGATTCAAACCCAGGCTGGACAGTTTAGACTTTAGAGTCAAGTGTGCGTACCTCCAGTCCAGGCCATCCTGCCAACTTGTATGCTGCATACAGGTGAAATATAAAGCGCGAGATATTTTTATATATACTGTATATTTAAAAAAAAATTGGTGTGGTTTTTGGGGGGCTGGAACGGATTAATAGCATTTCAATGCATTTTAATGGGGAAATTTAATTTGAGAAACGAGCAAATTGAGTTACGAGCTCGGTCACAGAACGAATTAAACTCGTAAGTCAAGGTTCCACTGTATATACATATACATATATATACATATATATATATATATATATATATATATATATATATATATATATATATTGAAAAATACACTGTGGTACTAACTAGCCACCAATTGTAATAACATGGGTCTTGCCCCACCCTCCCCCAACCATCTTGCTCTTTCATAAGCCTAATTACCTCATCAAAAGGTTGCGGACGGATTTCGACGAAACTTGGTGAATATGTTGGGTGTGTGACAAGGAAGAATCGACTATATTTTGGTGAAGATTTGAATCCGAATCCAATCATTTTTCTAGTGATTCTTCACCAGTGAGCGATAAGGCAAAAACTGATATAGAGCAGGATATCTCAAAAAGTTATGGACGGGTTCGGCCGAAACTTGGTGGACCGATTGGGTGTGTGACAAGAACGAATTGATTCGATGTTGGTGAAGATCCGGATCTAGATACGAGAATATTCTAAATATTAAAGTGAATCTTCACCATTGAGTGACAGGGTCAAAAACGATACATTGAAGGAGCTGGGGCTCCCACGTCGATCAGAAGAATGGACGCGACAAAAAGCTGGAATTCATCTGAGTTGCTTTATTGAAATCAAACACTCAGGCACTCTGAAAACCCGTTTATCGGTCAGCAATATATATCTATTAACCCAGGGGGTTTGCCCAGGCCCGGCGCCAGGGGGCGTGGCCCAGCGTCCTGGCTGCGGCCTGGCAAGTTGAGGGCGAGCCTGCCCGGGCATGCCCGGGCATGCCCGGGCGTCCCGACCGAGGCCTGGCAAGTTGAGCGCGGGCCTGCCCGGGCGTCCTGGACGAGCCCGGCATGGTGATCGCTCCGCGTCCTTGATAGGTGCAAGGCGATTGTGAAACCCCAGCGGCAGCCGCTACACACGTCCCCCCAGAATCGACTTGCACCGGCAGGGTCAACTTGAGGGGGGTCCTGATGACCCGGCCGAAGCGACCCCTGGCGGGTCGTGGGAGGGGGTCCGGTGAGGTGGTGGGCGGTCGAGTGGGGGGCCCCGTGGACGGGGGGCGGCCTCGCCGCGGCGGAAGGGCCACCCGTGGTGGGTGGTCGACGTCCACGTGCGCCGGCTTGAGGCGGTCCACTGCAATCCGGTCCGACCTGCCGCCGATGTCGATGACGAACGACTTGTCGTCCCGTCGCAGCACCCGGAAGGGCCCGTCGTACGGCGGCTGGAGTGGCCACCGATGTGCGTCGTGACGCACAAAAACATACTCCGCTGTGCGGAGTGCTGGGGGGACGTAGGACCGGGGGTCACCGTGGTGGGATGTCGGCATGGGGGCAAACCGTCGGGCGGCCTCCTGGAGGTCCGAGCGCTGGTGAGCTGCGGACCAGGGACTGGTAGCGTCGGGCACGAATTCGCCCGGGACGCGTAGCACCTGGCCATAGACCAGCTCGGCGGTGGATGCCTCGAGGTCCTCCTTGGGGGCCGTGCGAAGGCCCAAAAGGACCCACGGCAGCCGGTCGGCCCAACCGCCGTCTTGAAGGCCGGCCATGAGCGCGGCCTTCATGGAGCGGTGGAATCGCTCGCACAACCCGTTTGCTTGGGGGTGGTAGGCCGTAGTACGGTGGAGCTTGACCCCCAGGTTGCGGGCGACCGCGCCCCACAGCTCGGAGGTGAACTGTGGTCCGCGGTCTGACGAGATGTCCGCCGGTGCGCCGAAGCGGGCGACCCAGGTGGCGATGAAAGCCTGCGCCACGTCGGCGGTGGTGGTGGAGACGAGGGGAACGGCCTCCGGCCACCTGGTGGTCCTGTCCACCATGGTGAGCAGGTGTGTGAACCCCCGTGACGGGGGGAGGGGCCCACCAGATCCACGTTGACGTGGTCGAAACGTCGTTCGGGCACGGTGAAAGGTGCCAGCGGGGCCTGGGTGTGTCGGTGGACCTTGGCCCGTTGGCAGGCCGTGCAGGCGCTGGTCCAATCGCGGACGTCCCGACGAAGGCCGTGCCAGACGAAACGCGCCGACACCAGCTTCTGGGAAGCTTTCCGGCCCGGGTGGGAAAGGCCGTGGAGGGAGGCGAAGATGCGGCGTTGCCAGGTGACGGGCACGATGGGGCGAGGCTGGCCTTGGGAGACGTCGCAGAGCAGGACAGTGTCCACACAGGGGATGTCGGCCAGGCGGAGGCCCGTGTCCGCCGCCCGGAGGGCTTGCACCGTGGTGTCGGTGGTTTGGTCCGCCGCCATAAGCGCAAAATCCACGCCCAGGTGGACCGCGTTCGCGCTGGCCCGGGAAAGACAGTCGGCCACGGCGTTGTTTTTGCCGGCGACGTGCCGGATGTCCGTGGTAAACTCCGACACGGCGGAGAGGTGGCGCTGTTGGCGGGCCGACCATGGCTCCGTGACCTTGGCCATGGCGTAAATCAACGGCTTGTGGTCGACGAACGCCGTGAAAGGTCGGCCCTCCAGGAGGTGGCGGAAATGGCGGACGGCCAGGTGTAGACCGAGGAGCTCCCGGTCAAACGTGCTGTATTTGAGCTCGTTCGGCCGGAGCTGCCGGCTGAAAAAAGCGAGTGGCTGCCAAACCCCGTTCACCCATTGCTCATGTACGGCGCCCACCGCGTAGTCGGAGGCATCCGTGGTGAGGGCGATGGGAGCGTTGAGCACCGGGTGAGCGAGCAGTGTTGCGTCGGCGAGGGCCCGCTTTGAGCTTTGGAAGGCCGCATCCATTGCTGCGGACCAGACGATGTCGTGCTTGGCCGGCTTGCCCCGGAGGGCTTCGTAGAGGGGCCGCATGAGGTGAGCAGCGCGGGGCACGAAGCGGTGATAAAAATTCACCATTCCCAGGAATTCCTGCAGGGCCTTTATGGTGCGGGGACGCGGGAACGTGGTGATGGCCTCGACCTTGGTTGGCAGCGGCACGGCCCCGTTCTTGGTGATGTGGTGGCCCAAAAAATCAACGGCCGTCGTGCCAAAGTGGCATTTGGCCGGGTTGACGATGAGGCCGTGCTCGCTGAGGCGCTCGAACAGTGTTCGGAGGTGGAGGAGGTGCTCGGCCCAGGACGTGCTGGCGACGAGGATGTCGTCCAGGTAAACGAAAAGGAACGGCAGGTCACGCAGCACGCCGTCCATCAAGCGCTGGAACGCCTGAGCCGCGTTCTTGAGACCAAACGGCATCCGCAAGAATTCGAATAAGCCGAACGGCGTGATGACTGCCGTTTTAGGGACGTCGGCCGCCCTGACAGGTACCTGGTGATATCCCCGTATGAGATCAATTTTCGAAAAAATGACCCGTCCCGCCAGACGGGCGGAGAAGTCTTGGATATGCGGGATCGGGTACCTGTCGGGGGTGGTAGCGTCATTCAGACGGCGGTAGTCGCCACACGGGCGCCATCCACCCCCCGGCTTTGGCACGATGTGCAGTGGCGAGGCCCACGCGCTATCGGAGCGCCGCACGATGCCGAGGTGCTCCAACGCGTCGAATTCGGCCTTCGCTACGGCGAGCTTGGCTGGGTCGAGGCGGCGGGCCCTGGCGTAGACCGGCGGGCCCGTGGTTGGTATGTGGTGCTCGATCCCATGCCGTACTGCGACGGCCGAAAACGTCGGCCGCGTGAGGGCCGGGAACTCCGTGAGCAGGCGAGCAAACTCGTTCGCCGCCGGGACGGTGCATGCCAGCTCGGTCGGCGCGGAGCTGCTCAATGTGCATACCAGGGAGCTGAAGGTTTCAGCGTTGATTAAACGACGCCGTTGGACGTCCACCAGCAGTCCGTGTGCGCAGAGGAAGTCGGCGCCTAGCAGAGCCACGGGCACGTTGGCGGTTACAAACGTCCAAGCAAAGCGTTGGCCGCCGAAGCAGAGGGTGACGTTGCGCGGGCCGAAGGTGCGGATAGTCGATCCGTTGGCCGCAACTAAGGAGGGGCCGCAAACCGCGGATTGCCTGTCCTGGTCAGAGGCGGGTATGACGCTCAGTTGGGCGCCGGTGTCGCACAGGAAGCGCTGTCCGGACGCTTTATCCGTGATGAACAGTAAGTTGCCCGTATGGCCGGCGCTCATGGCTGGTAATGAACGCCGGCCCGGCCGTTTCCCGGCCTGCCGAAGGTGCACGGGGGTCGGCATGTCCGGGCCTTTTGTCCGAACCTGGCATGATAGTAACACCATGCTTGGTCGGGTGGAGGTGGTCGGCACGGTAGAGCGGCCGCCAATTGCGTCGGCAGTTCGGCCGTCGACCGTGCCGGGTGCTCGGGCGCCATGGTTGTTGCGTCGGACGGCGGTGGGTCCCATGTCGCCGCTGCGATGCGCCGTCCTGCAGCGGAGATCTTGTCGGCTTCTCTGGCAAGGGCCCGGGGATCTGTGATCGTCGTGCTTGCCAGGGTGAGGCGTACCGGGTTAGGCAGCTGACGGAGGAACAGCTCCCGGAACAAGAATGCCGGAGAGTGCTCGCCGAGCAGTGAAAGCATGTAGTCCATTCGCTCGGAAGGGCGCGTGTCGCCGAGCTCAGGCAGTTCGAGCAGGCGCCGTGCGCGTTCCGCCGATGGGAGGGCGAAAGCATCGAGGAGAAGCTGCTTAATCGCGCCGTATTTGTCAGCGGCTGGTGGGCTTTCGAGGAGGCTCAGGGCGCGGGCTGCGGTAGCCGACTCGAGCGCAGCTACCACATGGTGGAAGCGGGTGTCGTCGGCCGTGATGCCTCGCAGGGCGAACAGGGACTCCGCCTGTGCGAACCAAACCGCAGCGTGAGCCTCCCAGAAGGTAGGCAGTTTAAGGGCGACTGCCGTGTCCATGTCGATAGGTCACCAATGAAGGAGCTGGGGCTCCCACGTCGATCAGAAGAATGGACGCGACAAAAAGCTGGAATTCATCTGAGTTGCTTTATTGAAATCAAACACTCAGGCACTCTGAAAACCCGTTTATCGGTCAGCAATATATATCTATTAACCCAGGGGGTTTGCCCAGGCCCGGCGCCAGGGGGCGTGGCCCAGCGTCCTGGCTGCGGCCTGGCAAGTTGAGGGCGAGCCTGCCCGGGCGTCCTGGACGAGCCCGGCATGGTGATCGCTCCGCGTCCTTGATAGGTGCAAGGCGATTGTGAAACCCCAGCGGCGGCCGCTACAACATAGCATGTAATTTCAAAAAGTTGTGAACTACTGATAACAAAACTCGGTGGATGAGTTGGTTTGGCGACAAGAACAAGTCGATTACATTCTGGTTCAGGTCCGAATCTATATGCGGCCTATCACTGCAATACAAAACGCAAACTGTTCAGCCTGGTGGAGGTACCGGTATGTGCTCTACCAAGTAGCCATTCCAATATTACATGCAAACAAAAAATAAAATCATATCGCATAGCATATTTCGTTGTAAAGGCCTGCTGCCTCAAATTACTAGATATTGCTGAATCTTAGCACACTGATCTGACAAGTTAACCAAAAATTTTATTGCCTTTGTCTCTCTGAGCAGGTAGTCTTCATGACCTGAAAATGTTGACTGCTCATAGTGCTTGTATTTGAGCTACTAGCATCGGTACCCGCCCTACGGGTGGGGCTTCTATTGGGAAACCCAAATGAAAAGGCAAAATATCAGAAATTGAAGGCTTTTTTATTTTAAACGATTCATATAAACATCCGTTGAATCATATCACACGCAAATCATCAAAATTTAAACATTACATGGCGCCCATTTTGAAAAAAGATTGAATTCTGCAAAACGGAAGCGGCCGCTACACGTCTTTTTCAGTCACACGTTTATGTGTGAAGAGTGCGCACCGAATCTGTAACACGGAATCGGCCACTCCACCTGTTTCTCAGACGCTTTGCACACGCTGCCGTGTTTCTTCGGAGCCGCACGTTTATATAGGAAGAGCTTGTCAGGAGTCGATCTGCTCTCTTCTGGTACGTAGAATTTCAACAAAAGCCACATCACTGTTCATATCAGTAAATATTATTCCATCGTGTTTGGAAAAATTGGAAAATTGGAAAACTTGGAAAATTGGGAAAAAAATGGAAAAGCAATGAAGCCTATTTTACTCCAAGGGGTCCCAGGAATACCCACCCAAAATATCGTTGCGCTCGGTTCAGCCGTTTTTGCAGTACCTTTGAATGGACGGATGGACATTTGGTGAATTATAGTAAGATATACCACTTGTGCCACATAATTCACAGAGAGCCTCATCTCGCATGTTATTGCAAAACTTCAAAAAACTTAAGAATTCCATGGTAGTTTTTGGAATATAGACACGAATATGAAGTTTCAAAGATTTATCTATCAGAAAAGATTATTTTTTCATTGTGTATGCACATGCTCCATTTCATGGAACAATTCCAACTCCATTTCATGGAGCACGTGTTCGCTTCAATTATTTTGCAGAAAAAATAACAATAAAGATGACTACAACAACAACAACAACATGCATTTTAAGGCCATTTTCCCTGCTAGAGCGGGGGTTAGCCTTGCGGTCCCCATGACAATCTTCTCCATTTTGCCCTATTTTCTGCGTCTCTCCTTGTTAACCCCCTTGCCCGCATTTCTTCTTCCACCATCTTTAGCCAAGTCTTTATCGGTCTTCCCCGTCCTCTACTTCCTTCTACATTAACTTCCATCACTCTTCTCAACCAGTCACTTTCATCCTTCCTCAACACATGACCAAACCATCTCAACCTGTTCCTCTTCACAGCATCAATCACAGGCAATATTCCCATCATCTTTCGCAATTCATCATTTGTCTTCCTCTCTCTCAACGATACTCCGCACATCCATCGAACCATTCACATTTCCACCCTTTCCAGCCTTCGTTGCTGCTCTACGTTCATTACCCATGTCTCGCTCCCACAAATCATAACACTTCTCACACATGCAGCATACACCTTTCCCTTCAGCTTCAGCAATTCAGCTCCATCAGCAAACTCCAAAATCCTTTCACCTTCTCCATTTCTCACACCATATCCGTAACTCCCATGAACTCCCTCAAAACCATCCATACTCCTTCCCACATGTCCATTCAGGTCTCCTCCCACCACAACAACTTCCTCATCTTTCACGTTTTCCATCAGCTTCTCTATCGCACACCAGAACTTGTCCTTCTCTTCATCGCTTCGACCAACCTGTGGAGCATATCCCGAGATGACGTTCACCAAGAGCTTTCCAATCATCATTTTCACCATCATCAACCTATCACTCACTCTAGTCACACTCACCACACTGTCTACAAACTCCTCAGAAAACAGGACACCAACACCATTCACGCCCTCCGGGCACCCTTGCCTGCAAACAAACTTGTATTTCTGTCCCTGCCTACCCTTCACCATTCTCACACCACTTCCCTTCCATCTCGTCTCTTGCACACAACATATGTCCACTCTTCTTCTGACCAATACTTCCACCACTTCTCCTGATCTCCCTGTCATTGTCCCTACATTCCATGTCCCAAACCTCAGAAACCGATCTCCACTTCGGGCTGCACCCTGCCCATATGTACTTGTAATTGTCATGGTTCTCTTTTTGAGGCAATGTTTTTATGGCCGGATGCCCTTCCTGACGCCAACCCTCTTAGTCGTCTCTTATGACACGCAGGGATACGGTGTACCTATTCTGACCAGGGTACACACTGGGATACGGTGAACAACTCCACAGGTTCATGTTGGTTAGAATCACCTCAAAATATACTAGAACCACAAAACATTTACAATTTTGTTGACCAGTGTAATCAAAGATTGATTATTTAAAATTTTGATTTTGTATATCTAAAACTTATAAAGTTTACTTATAAAGCTAAAATAAAGATGACTAAAAACTGTTAAAGTTACAAATACTTTTGTCAGAATAAAAACACTAAAAGAGCGAAAATTATTGTTCTTTTCAAGCCATTCATTCTTATTCCAATGAAATATATGAATACAAGTATACCATCCACCTCTATCGATAAGTGCTACCATTGCAAAAATAAGATAATAAAATGAGGTTGATTTGATGGTCTAGTATTGCTTTCCCAAATCATTTATTATTTCCACATAATACATTTAACATTTATTACATAATACATTTAATAATACATTTTTAAATTTAAATACACATAATACATTTAACATTTAACATTGGAATAAATTTTACATTTATTCCACATAATACATTATACATAATACATTTAACATATTATTCCACATAACACATTTATTATTTCCAAAGAGACAAATTGCTCACACAAATATCTTCCTCTCACTAATGAACAGTTCTACAGCCGACAAGCTTCCAAAGCACTGGTTTGTCGTCAGAAAGAACATTGCACCAACTCTGCAAGATAATGCAAACATGTCAATTCAAATGGCTACATGAGAAAAACTAGAGGTTCCAGGGAACCGGAACTCAACTGGTCTATATCAATATGGTTAGAATATGCATAATAGAACCACAAACTATATAGTTTATATGTGCTAAAAAGATATGACAAAAATCGATTTTTCAATATGGCCGCCCTGCCGCGCCCATTTTTGGGCATGCAACGCCCAAATGCAATCCCAAACTAGTTTATGTCTTAAAGATAATAACAAGTTTCATCAAATTTAATCAATATTTGTGACTTTTAGAGCGTAGACGTCGAATTGTTTACAGACGACAGACAGACAGACGACGACAGACGGACGACAGACACTGGGTGTCGACAAAAACTCAGCTGGACATAGTCCAGTTGAGTTAATAAAATAAATTGTGAAAACAAAGCAACGTAGACCGAGATAAAGTATGTAAAGCAAATAGCAAAATAATTGTTATTGTATTTGACTGTGGACCGTTTTTTTTGGGTTCCTGCCTCCATTGTGATTAAGGACTGTTTGCAGTATTATGTTCCTCGGAATGCTCTGGATAGAAGGAGTACAAACAAGTCCATTAATTAAAACATCAGCATGAAAGCTACATTTGTAAACTACAAGGGCACATTAGAAGTTCCCTTCCTGGATTAATGTCAATTAGCGATAACATAAATGTTATTTTCCTATATCTTGTGTAATCAAATTACATCTTATTAAACGGAGTTTTCTGAAAAATGAAAGTTGTTGTACAGGGTATTTCCAAAAAGACCTGGACAACTTTGGTTGTTCATATATTTAGAACCACAAATGATACAACATTACCCTTTGGGTTATATGATACAGAAACTCAAAGTTTTGGGCACACCATCAATACACTTCAATGGGAGCTACGTTTGTTGCACACAGGAAGGACATCAAGGGGGTACACGAGTTCTTGCCATGTTCGGATCAGAATGTTTGTGTCCACCAGTGTGTATGCAGCTGTGATCGGAAAGCGAAGATCCTGCAGGTTTGCCACCTTGGTGTTTTAACAAACATCTTTGACAAATCCTCCACAGGAAAAAAATCAAGGGGGGGGGGGGGGGGGGGAGCTATGTCTGGTGATCATGGGGCCAGGCAGTTAGTCAGTCTCGGTCAAACCAGGGATCTGGAAATTTTTCATGCAGGACGGCTCGAACAACTAAGGCCCATTGAGGTCGAGCGCCGTCCTTTTGAAAAATGATATCAGATTGCAGGTCTACAATCTGTGGGAAGGCGAATCCTTCGAACATGTTCATGTAAATTATTGAGGTCACTGTATCCTCCACAAAGAAAAACGGACTCACCAAGCGGTCACGTAGAAAGCTGTCACGTATGTGTTCAATGACCATGTGGGGGTTTTCAGAGCCCCAAATCCTCATATTTTGCCAGCTGACCATTCCCGATACATGAAAGCAAGCTTTGTCAGTGAACATGACCTTTTTCAGGTAATCATCGTCATCCTCTATGCAACTGAGCATTTCCAAGGCAAACACATTGCTTTTGGGTCCGTCATTTGGTTCGAGTTCCTGCAGAACCTATACCTTATAGACAGACATAAAGCTTCAACCTTTTATGAAAAATCATGTGTACAGTGGTGGTTGGTAGTCCCAGTTCTCAGGATGCTCGTCTGATTGATTGTCTAGGAATTTGTTGAAATGATTCACGCATTCGTTCAACTTTTGCTGCACTTGTGCTTGGTCGACCAGTACTTTTCTGTTTCTGACAACTTCCAGTCCTCTTAAAACTCTTGTACCATTCTCCGATACTAGTCCGCGATGGCTGATTACTTCTTCACCTTGTACAGAAATTAAGCTGAACTTGTGTGTTGCATCTTATCTCGATGAAGCATTCGACACACTGAGCGTTTTCCTGTGGAGTCACCATTTTATTTTACACTAAACCACCAGACCTGAAAACAAAGAAAACTTCATGACTTGCTGTATCATATAAGACAAACAGTACCGTTGGATCATGGGTGGTACTAACTAGCTAAGTGTTCCAATTCTTTATGGAACAACTTGTATTTTAACAGTGAAACAACAACCGTTGTTTTATTGTTGTACTGCTCTGCCAGGCTGGGGATTTGTCACATGCTTTCATAATATTTGATTATATAGTTGAAACCATCTTTGTGATGTCGGTTTTCTCTCTGCAGTCAGCAGGGCAAATAAGGAGAAATCTCGCCACGAAATCTCGTCGATTCTGACCCTCCCGAGAGAAAACTTGGGTGGGTCAGAATCGAACCATTGACCTCTCAGATTCGAGAGGACTCCCTTACCATAATGCCAAGGAGTTAAAATGATAGACATTTTGGACACACATGCTAGCCAGATCATAAAGGAAGCAGTAATTTCACAATGTCAAGAATTTGGCTCGGTGTGGACCTGTTCGTAAACTCAAGTCTCGTGCCACTGGAAACATCATGGAGCTTCACTGTTAGGATTTGAAATTTCCAATATCTTTGAGAAAATTCGAGGATCTGTTTTATATAAAGCAGTGTATCATGCATATTAGCTGTCCATTAAGTAGTTATGCATGTAGTTTAAAAAGGTAACTAAACACTGAGGTAAATTACTTGTACGAACCCAAACCCAAACCCCCCCCCCCCACCCTCCCCAAACATGTCAGGATGAGCCAGATGGTTTAGCATAGTTATCCATTTTTCCATGGTTAACCAATAAGCAAATTCAGTATCGTTCTGAATTAAATTTTATACACTGGAATTTAAAATACAGGAAATTATCTCAATGTATGAGAAATTATATTGATAATTGCCTGCCATTCAGGCTGTCAGATGTTCATTTCAATGGCAAACATCATGCAAGTGAGTTAATCACTTGCAAATAATTGCCTGGGATATACCCAGATGAATCTCTTCAGCGTAAGGCCAAGCTTGAGATAGAACTAACAATTATAGTGGAAGAAAACAATTCCACAGTTTATCATGTGACCATGATAATTGTGGGAGACAAAAAGGTTGATTATAGCAAAGATAAGATCTCAAAACCAGAACTGACGAGGACTGCAAAATAATGAATTAATTACCTTTAGAATGTCACTTACCTATTTTGAATTCCACCCGCATCATCAGAGACGCCAAAGAAAATTGCTCCCACGATTAGGCCCAGAATGAGAGTGACCAACAGCTGTGAGCAGACAATAGTTATTACAGAGTGAAGTGAACTACACACTTTATAATAGATTGCTAAAATACAAGTTACACAAGGAATGAATAATGGCTTGGTGGTACGATATGGAAATATCGCAAAAAAGAACTGACATCGCAGAAACTTTTCATCTTGCACTAATCAGGACACATGCAAGAATACCAGATATGGAGTCTAAAGGACAATTTGTGCTCAAACCTGGTTCCTGATTGGCTCTTAGGACTGCAAGGAACTTTCAAAGGAAGTTATACAAGGAAGTCTGACACAAGAGGAGATCATTTCAGCCAATATCCATGTGCTCCTCTATCCTCAATCCTTCCAGGTACCTATCCAACTCCAGTTTAAACCCTCCACCGTTTCAGCTGCCACCACTGATCCAGGGAGACAATTCCATGCATTAACTACCCTCTGAATGAAAGACCCCTGCCTTAATGCCAAACAAACTCTCCCCTTTCTTCACTCCTAAGCGATGACCACTGATCCTATCATTCCAGTTTAGCAATCAACTGTCCATTCTTCAGAAAAAAACGATTGCACACTTATTCCCTCTATAGTCTATAGACTCTCTACTCTTTATTATCTTAAACATCTCTATCAGATCCTGTTGCAATCACCTCCTTTGAAATGAATAAAGTCCAGTCTACTTCAGCCATTTCTTATAGCGAAGTAGCTAACCCAGGAATCAATGTCATCGCTCTGTGCTGCACCTTCTTCCAAGCAGCTACAGTGCCTTCAGAAAGTATTCACACTGCTTGACTTTTTCACATTTTGTTGTGTTACAGCCTGAATTTAAAAAGGATTAAATTGAGATTTTTTGTCACTGATCTACACATAATAAATACCAAAGTGGATTATGTCAAAGTGGATTTTTTATTTTTTAAATCTTTTGTAATGGCTGCCTTCTCCTCTTAGATACAGAAATTAGATACAGAAATTCCTAATTTACATTCAAGAAGTATTCAAGAGTAGGTCAGCTATTTCCAGCACCCTGAACAAATTCCATATTCCTGCCCGAACTACTTAGTCAGACATCAGGCTTGGCCAGTCAATTTGTGAGAGTCGTGGGCCAAAAACGTGACCCTGGCCAACCCACAAGAACGTGGGAATAATTGTGGGCATTAAAGAAAGAAGAAGAAGAAGAAGAAGATGAGGACCAAGCCTGGACCCAATTGACTGACATGTAGCAACACTCCAGCCTCCACCTGGAGATGAAAGACAGCCTTTTCAAGTTTTCTGCCTCCAATGAATGGACTCCTATCAGAGCTACACCCAAGATGCATGTGAAGCGCGGTGCTGCGCGCGCTAAGGCTTACGAAAGGAGCAAGCGGACAACGCGGTTCATACAAAAGAGTCTTTATTCAAAGCACTCAAACTGCAGCACTGAGCTGCTCGGGGCTGCGCGCCCCGTGTATATCCTGAAGCCACGCCTCTCTCCCCGGCGTGGCCCACCCCCACTTGGTGTGTGGGTGATGTCACCACGTCAGTGCTCTCGTGTCCGCCACACGCGCCCCCCTAGAATCCCCGCGCACCTGAAGGGTCAGTTTGTGGGGCAAACGGATGACCCGGCCGAAGCGCCCCCTGGCGACTGGCGGCGTCCGGGATGCAGGGATGCCATCTGGGATGCCTCCGGCTGCCCCTGGGATGGGTGCAGGACCGGGGGGCGGCATGGCAGCGGGGCTGGGCGGTGCCGGGGGTCCGCCCGCAGGGGGGCGGCCCCAACGCGGGGGTCGGGCCACTGGCGGTGGATGGTCCACGTCGAGGTGGGCCGGCTTGAGGCGGTCCACAGAAACGCGGTCAGGAGTACCGCCGATGTCCAGGGTGAAGTGCTTCACCCCGGTCTCCAGCACGCGGAAAGGCCCGTCATACGGGGGCCGCAGTGGTGTCCGGTGGTTATTCAAAGCACTCAAACTGCAGCACTGAGCTGCTCGAGGCTGCGCGACCCGTGTATATCCTGAGGCCACGCCTCTCTCCCCGGCGTGGCCCACCCCCACTTGGTGTGCGGGGTGATGTCACCACGTCAGTGCTCTCGTGTCCGCCACACATGCATGAATAAAGTCAGCAGGCTAAGGAAGAAGGTGACCTTGGATGCCACAGGCAGACAACTTAACAAGCGGATCAAAGTGCCTGATCAAAGTGATCAAAGTTTTAAGTGCCCGAGGTAGGTCAAAAGACATAGTCTTCATCTTTTCTTTGAGATTCCGGACATCTTTCCATTGTTCAGACAGAAACGGCAGTTGCTAGATGGAAAAGATCCCATTATATCCTTCACTGAGTTGATGAGCTATGCCAGAACCTTAAACAAATTCCAATTCATGCTCACTCGACAGGGGGGTGGTGGGGAGGGCACTGCATCAGTGGCACAGCTGCACCCCTCAATCAATTATGCTACTCGCAGCAGTCTGCTGCAGACGGAAGAAGAAGAGTAATCTTGTTGAACGTTTTGCATATTGCTATCAGAGTGTAATTACATGAGAAAAAAAACAACTTTATGTTCTTAAATTGATCTGATACCCAGCACGTTGTTCCTCTCGTGTAGTAATCAAAATGACCACTGAGAAGTAATTTACATGCTTTGATTGTCCTTATTTAATTTAAATACAATAATTAGCCTAGTTTTAATCCTACAATTGAAATATTACCATAAGCATAGCTTGGAACAACACAGGAGAAACATTTTACTTGAAAATGGGAAACTTAAAAATCATGCATAAAATATATATGACCAAAGAGGCTGAAAATGCAGACAGTGGATTAAAGAGTCTACGTTTAAAGAAAGAAAACGAAGAAGTCATCTCACACACCTGTGCTATTGATGCCTGTGGACTGCGCACCAAATTAAGAAATGTGCGTTTGAGGAGACAAGACATTTGAGTAAAGAATGAAGAAGCCGTCGATGAATTTCTCTTCAGATTTGGAAAATGCTTCTTGTGCCCTTTTTTAATTTGCATCTGCTCGATTCTCTCCAACTCCTGAGTAGTTTGTTTTGCAAAACTTGAATGGGAATATTGCTTTGAAAGGTGCTCAACAATTTTCAGTTCTTCGTGAGATTCAACAACTGAAAGGAATATGTTCAGGGTACAATTAATACAGGAAAATACTTAACTTGTTGCTGTTATACAGAAAAAAAAACTTCCAAGTAAAAAAAAAAAGAAAAGATTTTTTGCTGAAAATTGTATTGCTCAATGAAACGTTCATTTATCATTGTTCTGTGCCCAGCTGACAATTTGACTTTTTGTAAAATGTTGCCCCAACGGTGAAACCGATGGTTTGTTTAATGTTAACAAAACGTTTCGTCACACCATTATGGTACAACATTCAGATATCAATAATATGAGCTCTCTCACAAAGAACTTCCACACAAGTTAGGATATGGATGGAGCTTTTGTGTATGACATTAATATATGCACACCTTTTACAATCTATAATAATAAAAGGGTGTTTGTGTCGTTGGTTGTCATCTCCATAATGGGGGTTTTATAAGGTGGAACGGAGTCCTCCCAGGTCTCGAAGTATCCACTAAAGTTTGTTAAGGGGTCACGATTCATAGAACAAGCTGTGAAGTTTTCTTGTTCTCAAATGTTTGTTCTGAGTGCTCTTTTCAGGATCATCGCTGAGCCCCAGACAGCTTCCAACTGTAATTCGTTTGTAAGAATATTTATAGGGTTGTTTTTTATTTTTATTTTCAAGATCTTCGTAAAGTTCTTTTTTATCATTCCTGTTGCTCCAATTTATCACTGGTACAATCTCAACACACTTCAGCTTCCAGGCTCTGAACTATATTCTTGAGTCCCTGGTATTTGGTCATCGTCTTGATTTCTGCATTGTTTTATCGAAAATCACTGGGTACTGACACGTCAATTAGCAATGCCATCTTTTATTTTTTTGTACCTAAGTACTATATCCAGTCGCAGTGCTTTTTTCAATGTTCATGCTCAATGGGATTATCAGGCCATATGTGAGCATTACTTCCTTGTTTTCAATCATATATTTTGGTTCATGTAAATATTGTTTTCAATTATAAGTTTTGGTTCTGGGATATTGAAGTTTTTGCAAATGTGCCAGTGGATTACTCTACATACTGGTATGTGTGTGGGGGGCAGGGAAGAAATACCATAGTGGAGTTTGGATCGTATAGGTTTTAGCATGGACCGTGGACGCGAAGAAGAAGAACACTCAATGTAATAAGTAGGGAACCTATCAGGTTAAGAGTGTTTGCACGTCACCACATGGATGGTGGTGTTTGTGTTAAATTAGATAGGGCTTAAGGATAATCCCCAGTATGTAATTGTCTCCTGTGATTTTCCCTTATGTTTTTTTTTTTTACAAGTAAAAAGGCCGGCCAACACCCTCGTTCGCCAACAACAACAATGGCCATGAAACCGACATTGCCAACAGAAAGTCAAACATTCCCGAACAACTGTTAGACTCCGCCTCCAAGGATCATGACCGATAGGCCATGCCCTGAAGTTTGTCATTGGTTGAGAGCATATGGAATGATGTAATGGGATGCGGGGATTGGTCAGGCAGTGATGTCAGTGAGGGAAAAAGGAGGCTGCGTCCCTCCCTCTTGCTCTCTCTGGTGCTGGCTTCGTGGTGGGTGGTCGCGTTTTCCCATGTGCGCTTGAGGAGAACTGTTCGCAGCCCAGAAAACCTTGCAGCATTGTGCATGGGTATTGCTTTGACTCGGTGCTCTTTGAAGGAGCTATGGACCGGGTTGTGCTGGCTGGGCCAGGATTGAGTGGGGGAACGTTTGGCTGCCTGCTGCTGGCTCGGTGTGCTGGCGTGATTGACCAGCGCCATTATTTGAGCGCTTCAACGCATGGTCCTCTCAACGACCAACCCCACCAAAGTACTCGTCGAGACCAGAGCAGAGTACCAAATAAAAGGGGGAATTTTCTTTTTATTTATTTTAATCTTTCCCTTGTCTGTTTTGTGTGCCTGAGTGGAGACATCTCAAATTAGGATTTAGTTTTTACTTCACGATTCATTTTTACCTCATTGCTTTATTTCATTAAATTTATCATTGTCTGGCATTTTATTTGTCGTGTGTGTTTGTTTGTGGATTCGAGGAATAAACCCTGTGGCGGCCGTCCGTAAAGGTAAGATCTCAGCTCCTTCCCACCCCCCGCGCGGGCCAAAAAGATACCATCAAGTTTCGAACTGCTGCCTTGGAGTTAACCGATCGGCTATCTGTCTGAGGCCGGTTTTCATCGGCCATGGACGCGACAATACTTTGTTGTGCCTTTGTGTGTGCAGCTGTTTTGACACGAGTTTTTTTGTTGTTTTTTTTTACATCCAGAGAGGAGGTGACTCGTGCTTTCTGTTTCTACCGTGCAAAACCTACACCTACCTGTCCGATAAGGCATTTTCGAAATAAGGCACTTTTGAAATATGAATGATTAAGGAGGCCTTTTGTGCATGCGTTGTGTATGTGTTTACATGGATTCGGTTCTGCTCGCGAGGCACTTTTAACTTGCCATTGTTAGTGCAAAATCGGTCATTCAAATAGTCTTTTAAACATAATTTTCAGCATTTAGACGAAAGAGTGGGAATTTAAAAATGGTTAACAATAATTGTTTTGTTCCAAAATGTAAATGTCCGGACTCGTGAGAATATAAGAATACGAGAAATATCCGTGGAAGAGAGGAGTCAAGTTAGTACCATTACCTGTTAATATAACTAACTAGCTAGCGGTGGCCCCGGTCTTTCACCGATAGAGGCAAAATCTAGTATAATTATCCCTGCCACCAAATGTGAATGGAGGTTATGTTTTCACCTATCTCTGGCTGTCTGTCTTTCTGACTATGAGCGGGATATCTCAAAAATTGATTCGATTTTCGTGAAGATCAGGATTGATTAGATTTTCGTGAAGATCCGGATGTGGATACGAGATTTAAAAAAAAATCTTTCAAGTGATTCTTCATCATTGAGAGATAAGGCCAAAAACGATATATAGCACGGTATTTCCAAACGTTGTGGATGGATTCAGACCAAACTTGGTGGGCAGGTTAGGTGTGTAACAAGGCAAATTGATTTGATTTTGGTTAATTCATCCCCTTATTACCTCTGCCACCAAATATGGGTGGACATTATATTTCACCCCTGTTTGTCTGTCTGTCTGTGAGCAATATATCTCAAAAGTTATGGACGGTTGCAGACGGAACTTGGTAGACAGGTTGGGAGGGTGACAAGGACAAGTTGATGAGATTTTTGTTAAGGTCCAGCTGAAGATCTGGCCTATCATTGGGATACAAAACATAAACTATTCAGCTTTGCAAGTGCTCTACCGAGTGCTATTCTATTTCATCTTGTGGATCCGGAGTGAAACAAACATATATATATTTATAAAGGCTCTCACAGCCCACACTACTCTTAAACACACAATATCTTCTTTCAAAAATGCGTAATAGTAAAACCATCATTTTAAACTTACCCTGTGCATCGGCCCAGATATGATCTTCCATTCGGTGTTAAGAAGCATGAAGGTTTTGGTAGAACACACGCATCTGCTATCCTTCGGCCTTTCACGGGCCCATATCATCAGGAGTTTTTGTAGTACAAAATGCAAGATATAAACTTTTTGGACGAGTTGATCAGAGATTTCTCCAAATATTTTGTTGTGCAGAGGCACACCCCTTTTTGAAAGTGCCGCATTGACTCAGTCACACCATTTCCTTAAAGTCGTTGGTATAGTGTCCTTGGTCTTGGGCATTTATTATGATCCGTTCTCCATCCCAGTTGAGCTGATCTCTTCCTACCCATTCCAATAAGCCACCTTTGTCTTATGGCCAATCTGCAAAACTCTAAAAATATATATTCATATCTCCCTGCTCTTTTATCGTTCTCCCAGTTGACAGTGTATATTTGTTGATATTTCGCTTCATAGTTTTTCAGTTTTCAGCTGTGTCAGTTTTGTATGTCACATCTATTCACACCTGTGTATTTTTGCAAGGTGGGTTATGGATACTACCCCTTTTCTGGTTTGCTGTCTTTGTGTTTGCGTATGAATTTGATTGTAGTAGTCTTCTAAATTTTTCACGTTCTCTGCCAATCCTACATTTGTCACTCTGTGCACTTTGTCAAGGTCCATTAGGCAACTGCATCCTTTTCGTCTCAGCAGGTACTTTCTCGGAATGCATTGATTTTTATAGAACCTTTTGTGGATAGTGAGGAGTTTTCTTGTTTTGATATCGAGTTGTCTTGATTTCCGATTGTGTCCAGTTGATTATTACGCAACTGTATTGGAACATTGGTACTGCAAGTATGTTTATGGCTTTGACTTTGTTTCTTGAGGAGAGGTATGTCTTCGGGATCAACCTTGTTCTACGTAGTAGGTATTATTTGGCAATTGTTTTGCACATTTGTTTTTAACATATTTGGTGGACCTCTTCTACTCCAAGGTATTTGTAGGATGCTTTGTTTTGTAGCTCCTGTATTGTTGTGTCCAGCTTGATTTTTATGCTGTCCATTCTTGTTGGTATACCTTGTATGAATGTGAATTTGAAACATTTAGCGAGAACAAATTCAAATGAATGTCGTCGGAATATCGTTTCACTCATTTCAGTTGTTCTGCCATTTTTTCGTCGTTCGGTGTGAATAATTTTAAATTTAAATCATCGATGTACAATAGTTATGTCACCTTTCCTGTTTATTTTGCCATTCTTCTTTTGGATGGTGAGGGTCAGTGTGTCAAGGGCCAGGCAAAACAAGAGGGGTGAAAAGCCGTCTCACTGGAAGATCCTATACTATGTCGTATCTTCACCGCAGGTATTTCAATCTTTCCTTCCAAGTTCTGTCATATCAATGTGGTATTCCAGATCTCCATTGCTTTCTCAATCAGTTTGATTATTTGGGGGTTTGGTCTTGCATACTTGCATGCATTTTATCATCCATGAATAAAGGACACTCTCACAAGCTTTTTGGAGTCTATTCAGCCTATGATCTATATGGATCTTCTTGTTTTAGTTTTCAAGTATGGCCTTGTTTAGTAGGTGATCTATTGTTCTGTAGCAACCTCTCTTCCCATTTCTTCTGTTCTGCCTCGAGGCCACTGTGTGTGTTTGATATTGCATTGATGGGTTGACTGACTGCCTTAATGCACCTGAAGTTGTGGATCTATTGATGTAGGTAATCTACTGATGTGGATCCTTGACCGAGGTTGTGGACCCGCCATTTGGAGAAGTTCTGGGCTGAAAGGATCGAAACCTCGAGGAAGAACGGTCCCCAGCTGATGGATCCCTGCAGATTGAGGTTCCTCCTTTAAGTAAGGGAACTATGTTTTGAGATTTACATTTTATATTTATTTACAAGTTGAATATCGGATGTTGTCAAATTAACATCATTTACAGCAATCCTTTAAATGATGTTATATTTTAGGAACAGCCGATACTGTACAATCAAAAAATAAAATTGTAGAATTGTCAGATGTGTGTGTGTGTGTGTGTGTGTGTGTGCATGTGCATGTGCGTGTGCGTGTGCGTGTGTGCGTGTGTGTGTGTGTGTGTGTGTATACGTGTGTGTGTTAGGTGTTAGGGAGTCTGCAAATCGACAAACTTTAACAGCACCACAGAGTTGTCGAATGTAACTATAATATTTCTACAAAATATTTAACCATAAGTTGCTGTTTTTTACCTTGAATGTGGATTACGTAAAAGTTATTTGTGTCCGTTCATGAGGGAGTGTTTACCTGCATCCCTTTTGGCGTGAGATATGCTGCAATGCTAAAGGGTGCAAACTAGCACACCTATCCGGCATTAAACACGATTCGACAAATTGTAAAATTTAATTACATTTACGGTACAATATTTTTACGTCCAATTTAATGATAAGTTGATTTATTTTCCCTCTGATTGTGCTTTGTGCCCACGTTAGAGACAAATAACCTTATGTTGTATTATTTGTGTAGTCAATCTTGTCACCCCTTATTTGTCTGTACATACAGTCACGTGAAAAAGTAAGTACACCCCATGTAAAGTTTTGACTTTTTCAACATAATGCTATTTGATCTTCATTTCAACAATATTGATAGATAAAGGTGATATAATATAACAAATATCATGAAACATTTACATTTTGTAGTCCATTGTATAATTTAAATAAACATTTATGCAAATTTCGCATGTGGAAAAAGTAAGTACACCCCCACATTTATCACTACTTCAAACACCTAAAATGAGAATCAGGTGCACCAGCTCAGGAGCAAATGATTAGAACATCGTTAGAGAGGATCTTGGAAGAACCTGTCTTATTTAAACCCCAGACATTTAGTTTGGTTTGCTCTTTGTTGTTAAAGTGTGCGGTGTCACCATGCCTAGATCAAAGAGCTCTCTGAGGCCTTCAGAAAGAGGGTTATAGATGCCTACGAGTCTGGGAAGGGATTTAAAAAGATCTCCAAACAATTTGAAATCAATCATTCGACTGTCCGGAAGATCATCTGCAAGTGGAGAAGATTCGAAACACCTGCCAACGTGTTCAGGCCAGGCCACCCCAGAAAGTTCAGCCCGAGAGCAGACGGCAAGATGCTGAAAGAAGTCTCTAAGGACCCCAGAATGTCATCACGGGACCTACAGGTAGCTCTTGCCACTGTTGATGTCAAAGTGCACGAGTCTACCATGAGAAAGAGGCTGCACAAATTTGATCTACATGGGAGGTGTGCCAGGAGGAAACCTTTGCTGTCCAGAAAGAACATCAGGGCAAGACTAAAGTTTGCCAATGAACACCTAGGCAAAGACCAGCACTTCTGGAACAATGTGCTCTGGACAGATGAGTCAAAGGTAGAGCTATTTGGCCACAGTACCAGAAGACATGTTTGGCGAAAACCAAAGACAGCATTTGACCACAAGAACCTGATACCAACTGTAAAGCATGGTGGTGGAAATATTATGGTTTGGGGCAGCTTTGCTGCATCAGGGCCTGGGCAGCTCACCATCATAGAATCCACTATGAATTCTTCATTGTACCAGAGGGTGCTTGAGGATAATGTGAGGCCATCTGTCGGGAAGTTGAAGCTCAACCGAAGGTTGACATTGCAACATGACAATGACCCTAAACATACCAGTAAATCCACCAAGGAATAGCTCAAAATAAAGAAATTGAGGGTTCTGGAATGGCCATGTCAAAGCCCGGATCTAAATCCCATCGAGATGTTGTGGGGGGATTTGAAACGAGCTGTGCATGCAAGAAACCCCTCAAACATCGCATAGCTGAAAGAATTCTGCATGGAGGAGTGGGAAAAAATTTCTCCCAGTCGATGTCAGAGACTGGTCGACAGTTATAAGAAACACCTACTTGAGGTTGTTTATGCCAAAGGGGGCAATACCACCTATTAGAGCCATGGGTGTACCTACTTTTTCCACATGCAAAATTTGCATTTATGTTTATTTAAATTATACAATGGACTACAAAATGTAAATGTTTCATGATATTTGTTATATTATATCACCTTTATCTATCAATATTGTTGAAATGAAGATCAAATAGCTGTATGTTGAAATATGTTGAAAAAGTCTAAACTTTACATGGGGTGTACTTACTTTTTCACGTGACTGTATCTGTGTTGTGGTCAATGGTCATACTTTTACTCCTTATAAAGGAAGTGGTCTGTATGTGAAGGCTATCCTGCTCATTCACATTAAAAAAAAAATTCATAACAATTAATTGACAGGTTAATTTTTACTATATACAAACCATAGTCAATGTATTTTTCATGCTACGTAGAGAGATGGGAATTTATTGAGTGTCGTATTGGTGTCGAATGCTACTGAAGCAACATGAAAAGACATTGCAAGGGTGCTTTGTTGTTGATCAGTAAGTGAGTGAATCTTCCCTGATTCTCAGATCTACTATGATCTATACATGCCGGCAATGCTCTGTGTTTGTCAATGCTCTTTGTTGCTCCTGAAGTTTCAATAATTACCGTTCTCTAATTTGTTGTCGAGTGCCGTTGAGTCACCATTCACAACATCCAAAAAGAAGTCTGCAGGATTGTTGTGAGCTTCACATTCATAGCCTGGATCAATTTGCACACACAGCAAGAAAAACACAATTAATATTTTTGTCACAAAGCATGTGAAATTTTACCCCTTCTGCAGGTCTTGGCTGCTTAACATGAACAAAAGTTTCCGCCATTACTCGTTTTCACTAAAAGGTGCCAAGAGAGATCCCTTAACTACTACCAGCTGGTCAGTCGTATTCCCATCATAAGCATCTCGACGCAAGCTTCTTTGCTTTGATGGGCTGTCTTCAAATGCTGGATACCTGTTCCAGAATTGTACAAATATTTTTGGTACAATGTTGAGACCTATGGAAAAGCTGGAACAGAGAACAGAATGGAAAGTGGAAAGACACACCAACAGCAGAGTAGAGGAAGACAACAGAGAGACACTTGAAGGAACAATGGTTGAGAGTAAAGGGAAAGGAAGAAGACATAGGCAGTGGATAAGCTGCATGCAAGCTCAAGCACAGCAAGAAAGAAGGTGAAAGAACAGGAAGGAAAAATCGAGGATGAAACAAGAATGGAACAAAAAATGGAAAGGTGGGTATATGGAGAGGGGAGAGAACACAATGACCTGGACTGGGTGGGCTTGGGGAGCATTGATGGTTGAAAAGATCATGAGTATGGATGGGGAATGATGAGGCATTGAACAGCAATCTTGAAGCCCCGCAGGAAAGGGTGAGATTGAAGAGACTGAGAAAGTTGGTTTCACACGTGAGACAAAAGAGGCGGAAATGAGTAGAGGTGAGCAATGAGCCTGGATTTTGTAAGTTCCACCAGAAGTCGGTTACTGGCAGAGCCTGTGCACCTTGGAGAAACCGGGAGGGGACAGAGCAGAGAAAGGGCAGAGGATACAAGATGCGAAAGGAGGGGGATGAAGACAGGCCACTGACCTGTCTGCAATGCAGGAGCAACAGGCCCTGACATTCAGCTTCATCAAAGGAGATTCCAATGATTTTGAGGGACATGGACTCCAAGGCATCAATATTTGAAAGGTATGAGGCAAGGGTGCCAGCCTAAAGCAGAGAGGAGTACTTCATTGAGCTGTAGATGGTGGTGTTGTAAGTTGATCAAAGTTCAGATTTGCCAAGAAAGACTTGGCATGATGGTGAATGCACAGCCGATGGCAGTCTTTGGAGGCCAACTTTATTTTGTGGTTTTCCCAAGAGAGATTGTGTCTTAAGGTGAGACCCAAACGTTTGAATGGCTGAAATTCAAGAGGTTTGTTATGGAAATAAAAAGAAGTGCTTGCCAGATGGTACTTTCAGAGAAACAGAGTAATAGTATATATGACTTGTCAGGAGTGAAAGACATTAAAAGTAATGGACCAGCTCCTGATTCAATCAAGGTCTGGTGAAAAGGAAGGGGCTGTTGCCTTGCCTATCTGAAGGATAACGGATACTATGACAGAGGGTGGAGTCATCACCGAAATGATAAGGAGGTTTTTTCAGAGAATCAGAAAGATCGTTGATGAAGATCTGTATTCGGATTGGGACCAGGACACTGCTTTGTGGCATGCCAGCCTCACGCTGACTAAGAAATTGAGAAAGTCAGCAAGCAATGAGAGGAGATAACTTTGGATGACATAGGCTGAGAGATTAGAGAGCAAGATGGGGTTTCCATACTGTATGCTTGAGATTTGTGAAGAGGGATGGCCCTGATCGCAAGTCTAAGATTGAGGGCATACATCCATCGTTGGGAGAGAAGCACCAAGTCCAGGATAGAGTGGCTGGGTCTGAATCCGAATTGATGGCTTGATATCAGACAACTGGAAAAAAGGAAGGATTCATATCAACTGTGATGATGAATTCCATGACCTTGCTGATGATTGCAAGTAAGCTGATAGGTCTTTAGTTTAGGAAATCATTTTTTGCACCTTGTCACCCTCGCCAGAGGAGAGGGTATTGCATTCGAGTCCGTTTGTTTGTCTGTTTGTCCTCACAGAATAAATATTTCTCTGCAACCGTTGGTCCGATTGACAGAAATTTTCACCATAGGTGCGCCTCCTCATGTAGATTTTTTATGATAACTATGATTTCATAGGTCAGGTGGTACAGACAGGCGCCATCTTGGAGAAAAAATCGAAAAAAATTTGCACCTCTATAACTCCGAAAGTGCTGTATAGAAAAAATTGAGACATGGCTCATTGTAAAGAACTCTCCATAGGGAATAACATCTATTAATGATGATGTCATAGGTTCCTCCATTATGACATCATAATTCAACAAGTACAAAACTTCATCCGATCAAGATGAAAAATTTTGAGCATCATCTATGGATAAATTGGTGGAGAAAAACAAATAATGATAACGTCATCGGTCACGTGGTTCGGCCGCCATATTTGTTTTAACAAAAAAGCCTTAAAAACCACTAAAACACGTCCTGGTGAGGCTCTGCAATCTCTGATTGCTCTTTCTTGTTTATGTAATATGATGTTGGCTGACTTCCAAGCAGATGGAAAACGACTGAGGGCAAATGATAGGGTTAACAGAGCAGAAAGAGTATGTCAAAGTGTAATGAGCTTAAATTGGACGGAAGTCCCCTGTGGAGCATAAGTTCAAATTTCTCCTTAATCTATCTAAAAAAATAAAACCTGTAAGTGTATACTTGATGAAATTCTACGAACTCTCCACAGATCATTATTATGGATCAAAACCCAATGTGTAACAGTCAATGGAATTTAGCTAAGTTTATATCAAAACTAATCTCAACAGAGGAAACGTGAGGCTCACCGTTAGCGCTAAAGTAGGATAAAGCTTCCTGCGCAGGTCCGTGGAATATCATATGACCATCAGCGAGCAGGGTGATTGAGTCAAAGAGTTTGAAGATAGAGTACCGAGGTTGGTGAATTGAAAAGATGATGGTTTTCCCGTTACTAGACAACCTGCACACAGAAGTTGTTGAGACATTTTCATATACTGCTTCTGACAACATATAGCTAAAAACAGTTTGATTTTTGAAGCAAAAAAAAGCTAATACAATCAATGTGCGATAAAGGGATAAATTATTGCAAAATGCATGGGCTTAAAGATGTCGCTTTAACCTGTGTAACAGACGCATGACTGCATTGGCTGTGCTTGCATCAAGTCCTGTAGTTGGTTCATCCAAGAACAGCACCCCTGGGTCTGTTATAAGCTCCATTCCGATGTTGGTTCTTTTTCGCTCCCCACCTGACACACCGCGTCTCAACGCTGTGCCGACCTGCTCTCAACCATGAGGATGGAAGGTGAGGCTTTTCAAATACGAGAGTATTAATTAGTCCAAAAAAAATTAAAAGGATGGATGCATAAGCATTGTCAAAATCATGTATTTTTGCTTGAAAGTTTTCATTTTATTTGTATTATAAAATTGGATGCTTATTATTAAATTTTAAGATTAATGCGTACTTTACAGAGGCATATATGGGCACCAGGGAATGGATGGGCAGGACACACTTGCACACACTAAAGATAAAGGTTTGGAAGCAAACAAAATTAGTTGGAAAAGAAGGAAATAATAAATGCTCCAAGGAGCCATCTGTTTATATTTAATAATCAAAATGGCGGAATGTTTTTTTCTCTCAACCACTGACACTATATGTTGGCCATCTGCACCAGTCCAATCGCTACCCACATCTTCCTGTATGAGGTATGCATTTGAACTTCATCTTCACAAGTTGCTGGTGTATCCTCTATTATTTAGATTTAAAAACAACCCAAAAGCCTTGATAGATCAGTGGTTAGATTCTGACCCTGGCCGAATCATACCAAGACTAGAAATGGCACATTTGTTTCCTCGCATTATGCTCAGCATTTATAGAGTATAAAGAAACCCTAACCTCAGCCCCCACCGATGGGAAGATGGTGGGATTTCTCCAAAACACGATTCTTCTTAGTAGGTTGATATTCGGACATAATCGGATGATCACGGTGTATATTGGTAAGGGTTATGTAATTCAGTGGCGTTCCATTAATGGGTTCCTTGGTTGCCCTATAGTTGATCCCCATTGGAGAAAATCTACAATAAAAAGACCAAGGTATCACACAATCAATCGTACCGTGTTTTGATGAAAATTATAATAAACAAGATATCCATGATAGCATATCATGGTAGGGATGATTAGCCTGAGATATTAAAAGTCTAAGCAATGATTATCCCTGCCAAAGTTTTCAATTTCAGTAGCAGAAAGTGCCCTATATTCTGTACCCAAAATCGCACCTGGCATCACGTTTGAGGAGCGTAGTTTGCCATTTCAGGTCATAATGTATTGTTACGGATTCGTCACTTCCGTTGTGGTGGCTTAAATCCACTAGAGACATTTCTGGTTCCATGTATTATTATTATTGTTGTTTGAGGGAAATAGCAATTATTATTGTCAAAAGGTAAAAGGAATGTTTTAAAAATGAAACCGGATCGGGAACCGGAGGTAGAAGAAGAAGAAGAAGAAGAGAGAAAAGGATGGAGCGAATGAGTCGGACAAGAAAGCTGAGTTGCTCCGGGTTCTGAAGCGAACCTTCGGGTTTCCGGGAGAGGAATTCCTACGACGGAGTTGTCATCGCTGTGACCGGTCAACCTGCATGTCAGGTTTTGCGATCGATTCAGGAGAGAATCATCGCCGTGCCGTGCGCCACGAGACCGGGTCGTCGGCCATTTTGACTCGCGCAGGATATGTGCTTCGCTCACGGTTTCGTTTCTTTTCGACAATTCTCACCGCATTGAGACGTCGATCTGGGGCGTGTGTGTGACGTGGATTTTTGAAGGCTAATTCGTCCATACCCGAGGAGTGTGATCTCTCGGTCGCCTGTAGGGCGCCTTTGGGTTTCCCAGTCGCCTTGAGGGTGCCTTTGTACAGCTTCGGCTGTGTGACTGCCCTGGCCATCCGCATGGGATTCTGGTCCTTTGGACATCATTCCAGCGATCGCTGGAGCGAATCAGCTTCGTCTTGGAGCCGGGAATAAGTGACATTGGGGAATGTTCTTGTTACACTCACTTGGAGCACAGTGAGTTATATATTGCAAAACTGATGGTACCATCATAGGACATATTGATTGTACTTTTGAATACTATTGTTGTTGTACCGTTATTCTTGTGTGATCTCAATACAATATTTGTTTGTGAGTAACAATTGGGGTGGCTTCTCCATTGATCTTTGACACACAGAAAAACACATTTTTCTGCCGTGACTCCTCTCGGGGCTCGGAAGTACACCGTGACCAGTGGGTCGGGGAGGAGCACATAACACAAATTGGGGGCTCGTCCGGGATTAAATTCCCTGATAATTCGTCTGGGATAGAATTCCATAACATTCCCAAAATTCCCAAATTTGGAATTTTTCTAACATTCCCAAATTTTTCAAAAATTTGGAAATTTTTGTGTGAAGGTTAACAGGTGTTAACTGATAGTCACCATGGTGTTTGATGCAGGAAAGTTTGCGGTGTCCTCTAATGAGACACAGTTCCAAGCATTGAAAAAATCGGAACTCTTGATATTGGCCAGACATTTTAACTTGGAGGTCCGAGTTAATATGAAGAAAGCAGAGATGCAGACATTGGTGATAGAATCTCTGGTGGGACAGGGCACATGGACAGAGGTAGCCTTGGATTGGTAACCCGAAGAAAAAGAAAATGTGGAGCTCCGGAAACTGGAGATGCAACTGCAGAGCCAGGAAAGGTTAAAAGCAGAGGAAAGGAAGGCAGAAAAGGAAAGAGCAGGACAGGAACGAGAACTCAAGGAGAGAAGAGCAGAGGAAAAGGCAGAGGAAAGGAGCGCTGCACGAGAACTCGAGGAAAGAAGAGCAGAGGAAAGGAGAGTTTTTTTTTTGTTTTTTTTAATACAAGATCGAGGCTCGTGAAAGAGCTAACATTAATCACACAAAAAGACAAACCGACACACAAAACACAAAAAACAAGGGGAGCGGCAGACAAGATGGGGAGAGAGGGGGAAGGACACAAACACAACATTTGAGAGCAGGGACATCGGGAGGACTTGGGGGGGAGGTGGGAGAGGAATAAAACATATGAACACTGCAAGGACTCTGGGGTGAATTACCGGGGGTAGAAAAGATCAAGGTTTTCGATGGGGGAAGATAAGAGATGGTGGTGAACAGCTGTTTTAAAGACCTGGAGGGAGGAGTGGGATTGAAGGGAGTGGGGGAGTTTGTTCCAGAGGCGGGAGAAAAGGGGAATGAAAGAATGAAGGTGAGCAGAGAGCCTAGACTTTGGCAGTTTAACCATAAGAGGGTTGCAGGCAGATCTTGTGCGACCTGAAGGAATATTGGGGGGACAGAGCACAGAGAGAGCTGGGGGAGCAAGGCCGGAGAGGAGTCGGTAGAAGACAGAAAGACCACCAACCTGCCTGCGGTGAGTGAGTGAAAGGCCCTCGGAGTTGACTTCATCGCGGGAGATTCCAATGATTCTGAAAGCTTTGGCCTCAACAGCGTGAAGCCGAGCAAGGTGTGAGGCAGGAGCACCAGCCCAGAGGGGGGAACAGTATTCCATTGAGCTGCGGATGAAAGCCTTGTATGTGGTGAGGAGCTCAGGTGTGCCAAGGAAGGACTTCGCACGACGGAGGATGCCCAGTCGGCGACTGGCTTTGGAGGCCAGCTTGGAAATGTGGTTTTCCCAAGAAAGATCATGGCAGATAGTGAGACCCAAAAGCTTGAGCGACAGAACTTCTTGGAGAGGATTGTTGAGAAAGTAGATGGGAGGGTTTTCCAGTCGGTCCTTTCGGAGAGACATTGTAAGAGTGTGAGATTTGTCAGGATTGAAAGACATGTTCCACTTGTTTGACCAGTCTGTGATTTTGTACAGGTCTGCAGAGAGTGAGGAGGCTGCAGACTGCCGATCTGAGGGATGAGGAATGGAGCGGCAGATAGTGGAGTCATCAGCAAAGAGATAGAGAGGATTTTCCAGAGAGTCAGAGAGATCATTGATGAAGACCAGAAATAGCACAGGGCCCAGAACACTACCTTGGGGAACTCCAGCCAGAACAGGAGGGAAGATGAGAGAAATCCATTCAGGGCCACACGTTGCCTACAACCAGAGAGGAAATCCGCAAGCCATGAGTGGAGATTTCCCTGAATACCATAGGAGGTGAGTTTGGTGAGCAGAGCTGGGTGCCAGACCGTATCGAAGGCACGTGATATGTCAAGTGAGACAGCTCTGATTTCCTGTTTGGCATTGAGGACCTCCATCCATTGTTGAGACAGTAGAAGCAACATGTCCAGAGTAGAATGACCTGGTCTGAATCCAAATTGATGATCAGAGATCAAGCCATTGGAGAAGAGGAAGGATTTAATATCCGAAGCAATGGTGGATTCCATGACTTTGCTGATAATTGGGAGCAGGCTGATTGGTCTGTAGTTGGAAGGATCTGTTTTTGCACCTTTTTTGTGTAAAGCGGTAATGTTTGCTGATTTCCAAAATGCTGGCAGATGACCTTGAGCAAAAGAGAGGGTGAAAAGAACAGAGAGAGGGTGAGATAGAGCGGCAGAGCAGGATTTTAGGACCCGAGGGTTGATGCCATCTGGTCCAGTTGCAGAATCAGAGTCGAGGTTTGATAAAAACTTCTCCACCTTGTCAGGAGAGAAGGACACAGAGTCCAGGAGCAGTTGGGTTCGACTGGGAAAGGTGGGAACAGAGAGAGATGGGTTTGAGACACAAGATTTTGAGGCAAACACAGAGTTGAGGCATTCGGCTTTGTCACGTGCGGTGTCAACTGTGTAGCCATTTGAGGTAAGGGAGGGGATGGAGGGGGAACAAACACCAGAAACGGATTTGACCAGACGCCACCAGGATTTGGAGGAAGGAGACAGGTTTGAGAGTTCAATCTTGAATGTGGAGAGATAGTGCTTCCTGGCACTCCTGAGGGTAGAAACACACTTGTTTCGAGCTTGGTGGAAGGAACTGAGATTGCCTTCAGTTGGATTTGCCTTCCAAGACGCAAAGGCAAGTTGTTTCAGGGCAACTGCCTCACCACAAGATTCAGTGTACCATGGACGGGAGGAAGGGTAAGACAACTGAAGACGAGCTGGGATAAATCTGTGCATGAGAGAGAGCAGTTTGCTTTGGAAGAATTCCCAGGAAGAATTGATGTCAGAGGCATTAGAGATGGGAGACCAGTCCAGTTGATTGATGGCTGCTTGCAGACCGTGCCAGTCGCCCTGAGTGAAATGCCAGACTCGTCGGCGCTGAGGAGGCTCACTGAGAATGGCCAGTGAGATGTCCACTTTAACAAGCACATGATCAGAAGAACCGATTGGAGCAGAAGAAGAGCAGCAGACATTTGCAGGGAAGTTAGTCATAACCAAGTCCAGAAGAGAAGATACTCCATTGACTGAGATCCGGGTCAGGAAATTGACAGATTGTGTCAGTCCCAATGAGTCAGAGAAGTCCTTTGCTGAGGTGCCATGGCTGGTGAGAGATGAACCCACACCCAGCCAGCTGGCATGATGACAGTTGAAGTCGCCACATATGAGGAAGAGAGAGTTTGGATGAGTTGATAGAAGTTGGTCCATGTTTTCCGACAGAGAAATGTAAATGGAGTCATCACTGTTTGGAGGACGGTACAGAACACATATGAACAAAAGGTGGGAGTGGAGAGGAAGCCGTAGCCAGAGGTACTCCTGTGGGTGGGGTGGAGAGAGGGCAGTGCAGGGAGAGTGAGGAAGAGAGTTTTTGATAAAGATAGCCACCCCACCACCAGGACGAGGCTCAGGTCTATCGTACCGGAGGACGGAGTAACCAGGAAGAGATATTAAGGAATCAGAGACATCTTGAAGGAGGAAAGTTTCTGTTAAGCAGATCAAGTCTGGATTTTCAGAAGCAACCTGAATGGAGAGATCAATCAGGTTTGAGCGAAGGCCCCGGATGTTTGAGGTCCATACCGTTAGTGAGGAGAGAGGGGGAGCATCGGGTGCAGGACAGGGGTGGGGAGGGGTAGGGTCAGATGAAGGGTGAGAGGAGGATGTAGGAAGAGCATTTGATAGTGTGTCAGAGATTACAGAAGAGTTACAAGAAAGGGAAGGATGAGGAGGACGAAAGGTTTGATGGTGATGGAATGAGGCACAGTGAGAGTTTGTTTGAGGGGGGGCAGAGGAAAGTAGAAGGTTGGGGGAGGTGGAGGTATGACATAGAAGGGAGACGAAGTGGGGAGGAGGCAGCTTTGAGAAGGAGGTGGGAGGAGGGAGAATTTGGGTGGGATGGTTGGGGGGGAGAGTTGAAGGGGAGGGGCAAGGGGGGAGTTTATAAAGTGGATGATTAATGAAAGATGAACATATTGTTGCGGATATGAGGACTGTATTTTTTTTGATGTGTATTATTATTAGCGCTGAGGAAGCGCCTCTAGCGAATGACTTCCAGCCAGTGTAACGCGAATTCCTGTCACAGGAATTCTGAGATCATATAAGTGTGACGTGGCAGTTCCTGATTGGTTCGTGTTGGGGAACCCCTTCTCGCTGCCGACGTGACGTAAATTCGCGCACGCGCACTGGTGAAGCGCGAGATTCGGCCCAAGGTTCTTATTATTATTATTATTATTTTTGTATACAAGATCGAGGCTCGAACCATGATCGAGGCTCGAAATTCCATGCCCAAACCTCAGCGCAATCCAAGAGGATTCACTTGTTATTGCTTGAGTCTGCGCCTCCTGCCTCCGGAGCTGTGTAAAGGTCAAAGGGCGTCCCATAATTAGTCCATAAAGCATCCACACCACAGCCAATCATAGAATACCCCTGTTCAATAGTTATATCTTATTATGTGTTTTAGGGTAAGGCTGTGTCTCCCATTAATTGAAATACTCCATTGCACCAGTGAAAGAGATAGATTCCCTTCATTCCCACTCCCAAAACTTCCATCCCCCCTTTTCGTCAATTGCCATTCGCATTGCCAACCAACAATTGCCGCCATTGGCCACGAGGCAGGGTTGGGGAAGAAAGGCGGGTCCCCACCTCGTCATAGAGGGGAGGAGTGAGTCGGCCCCACTCAACCAACCACGAACAAGGGGTTGGACTTGGAGAGGGTGTGGAGAGAAACATCGAGGAGGTTCGCGAAGGTTGAGGGGCGGGGCCTATATAACCCGCAGCTAGGGCGTTTCCCAAAAGAGATGAGCTTTGACAGAGAGACGAGAGGGAGTCCAAGTGGTTGAGTCCAAGAGAGGCGCTTTGAGTTGAGTCCGGGAGAAGTCCAGAGTTGAGCTGCAGCTCGAGCCACCGAAACAGCACTTACCGCAGCTCGAGCCACCGAAACAGCATTTACTGCGGCTCGAGCCACCGAAACTGCATTTACTGCAGCTGGAGCCACCGAAACTGCAGCCACAGCAGCGTGAGGCCTGGACGGCAGTTTGGAGCAGGGCGCGAAGGCGCGGCGGCTGCCCAACGAGTCGATCGGCTGCAGGACCAGTTGGACCTCCCTATCCCGCCAGCCATCCATCTCCCGCCAGTCCTATCATCATTCCCCGCGTGAGTCTGTCCTTGTTTGTTCTGTCCCTGGGTTAATTAAGACTGTAGGTAAGCTAGCGTTGCACTGTGTATCTAATATCTGGTGTAAATAAACGTGACTGCTTTCTTCCTGCTTATATGTGTAAATAATAAATCCAATTACTCTTCTGTACGTCTTCTTCCTCTTTGTATTCGGTCGCTTTAGAGTTTTCCATATTGAGCAGCCGCGGTGCGATACGGCCAATGTTTGGGTGGAATCGGGTTCTAGTTGGGGAATAACTGTTCGGTCGCGGTAATACCACCGCTCGGTAAAATAACATCCTTTAACCGCGTCCGTAACAATTGGTGTCCGGGAGTGGGATACGAGGCCCGAAGCGCGCTTAACGCGCTCAAAATTACAAGCTGCTGGAAATTTGTTTTGTGTTTTAAAGAAAAACCCGAATTTTGAAATCGCGCCATGGCTGGTCAAGGCGATCGGATGCCGGTGGGTGAGCTCGAGATAGACGGGGTGGAATCGACCCAGGACCTCGGGGAAATGTATGTGGATGAAAGAGAGGAGGAGAACATTGGCAATGTGGTTGAGGGGGTATCAGATGCACAAAATGGCGCTCTCGCGCACGAGGGTTCAGGCGCGCAAAATGGCGCCTTTGCGCACGCGGTTACAGCGGCACCAAATCTAGCCGCGCCCACGACCGTAGCAGCGCCACCGGTGGATTTGAACCTTTTTATGATGCAAATGAAGGCCCTTATGGAAAAGAATAGTGAGCAATTGGGAGACCAAATTAGAGGTTTGAAAAGCAGTATGGGACAAATGGGGAACCGGATGGATGCTCAGAGTGAGCAAATGGGGGGCAAAATGGGCGAAATGGGGGGCAAAATGGGAGAAATGGGGGAACGGCTAGAAGCTAAATTTGAGGGGTTAGACAATAATTTTAAGGGATTAGACAAGAAATTTGGGAAGTTAGACGACAAATTTGAGGGGTTAGACAACGGGATAAAAGAGGTAAAAAATGGGTTAATGGGGTTAGAAAATAGGATGGAAGACAAATTGCGGGAGATAGGGGAGCAATCCGCCCGAGAAATCGAACAGATGGGGAACCAGATAGAGGAGGTGAGAATCGGGGTAGAAACCAAACTGGATGCCCAGAGGGATGAATTGGGACAGATGAGGGTTACGGTGGAGCTTAAATTTTTTTTAAAAACTAAATTTTTATGTTTGAAAGTCTTACCCCCTTAATCTGTTCCATATAATATAGAAACACTGTATAAAAAGTTTGAGCACTAAATTATTATGTTTAGGGGTAGCTCAAGGGCCGCAAAGATTATGAAAATTATAAAAATTCAACGAATTACGAGTATATCAGACTATATCTTAATTTATTTTAAACAACACACTTGAACACAGTATTTATTTTTGAACACGTTAATAGTGAATTCTTTGTTCAGTTTCTGACAGAGTTCATAGTATCAGTCTGACAATGTCCAGCAAACCCCAAATTTATTATTTTCATGGCATCCCGGACAGTGTATGTTTTCTGCTATCAGGGTACATTCTGCGATGGTCCTCGACAACTTGCAGCAGGAATTGCAGCTGAGTTTCATCGCAGGTTATCAACCCACTGTACTCCGGAATGAGTGCCACTCCATGTTCAGCGTAGTCATTGGCAACTTTTAGAGAGTTGACTGTTTCTGCAGCCTGCTTGTCGTCGTCTCTGTCATCCCACAAGTCCGGATCAACCGCGAGAAATCCATCTGGAAGTTCCATCATTCGCAGAAGTTTCATTGACCTTGCCGTGATGAAATCTTCCAAGTTCTTGTCCTTGAATGAATCAAGAGCAACAGTGATTCGCTTGGAATGATCCTGATCTTGGTCTTCTTCATTCTTCATGGCACTCACCATCAGTCTCTTGGTTGCCGAATTGACCCGACTGTCGAAGAAAGCCAAGCTAACAAGTTCCTGTGACAAGTACCACACGTGATTGGAAAACTTGCGTGATGTTGACTTTGAGATGGCTGGATGGATTGATGAGTATTCAAGCAGTGACTTCAGCAGCAGCAGGTCACTGCAAGGAGCACCTGATGCTTGAGGTGCAGAGATCCAGGCTGTCAGGTAGACACGTACTGTGAATACACACACCACGTAATCCTCTCTTTTCTGCAGGAGTCAGTTTGAATTGAGCCTTGAACATCCAGATCTTGAGACAGTATATTACTTTGGACATCCAGCGGGCGTGGTGCATTGCTCCGGGTGACATGAATCGCACTCCTCTGGCAGGAGCAGCACCGAGAAAGACAATCACAAGTTCCAATAATTATTTATAATCATCTCTCGGCTGACTCTGTTCAAGATGCTTGTTGGCATAATCGATAGTGCCTTGCTTTATGTCTTCCACTAGACTTGCCACATCATCAGCTGCAATCCCTGGTTCATACTTGGCCGTATCTATGAATCCCCAGTATTCCTGGAAGCGTTTGAAGAGTGGAACCTCGGGAGAAGATTTGGCTCCCAATCCCATACACACTTGGAACACTGCACCAATTATCAATTCCATAATGTGATGCCTGCAAGCTAGTGACAAGAGCTCCTTCTCAAGCTTCTGCTCTAGGAGGACACAGGCACCAGCGATCCGACCAGTGTTTGAGCTGGTCGTGTCAAAACACATAGCTCGGATGCTGTCGGCTACGCCCCAGTCTTCAATGGCTCCAAAGACAGCAGCAGCCTGAGCCTCGCCTGTTCCAGATGGAAGCTTGGCAACTGTGAGTAGCTGAGAAACTCCTTTCCCTGAAACCAATACTGGCAGGCGATCAACCTTCTCTTTTCCAATTAAATCAAGGATCAGTTTGCCGTCCCAGTGAACAACAAGGGGAACGTTACCCTGAAACTCCGCCTTTATATTTGCAGATCTCTGGACTCGGTGTTGTACTCTTTGTCGGCGAATTGAGTCTCTGTTTAGAGCAAGTTCATCAATGTTCTGTCCCAAGCTTTTGGCAGTTTCTGCTATAACAAAAACGGCTTTGCGGTCTGACACTTTTGTGCGATCTAGAGCGGCTGCGAGTTCTTCAGTAACGACAGTTTTTCACCCCCTCTTTCTTTTTCGTGTCTGAAATGTGATGCCTCCAGCAGCTCCCTCACTTGCATTGTCCCCAGTTTCCATATTTTCACTATCTTCTGCTGAGCTGTTTTCAGATTCAGAACCAGATGAAATCAGTTCAGCTGTAGAAGCTGCTAACTGTTTAATTTGCTCCATTTGCTGTCGCCTGGCAAGCATTTCCTCCTCTCTTTTGGACACCGTTTTCTCCTTCGCAGCAAGCTTTACATCTACTCCAGCCAGTGACCCCCTTCTTCCCTTTTCTCACTGGGCTAACAAGAAATCGTTGTCTTCTTGTAATACTGACGTATTGGTCAGAGCATCAGCGTGAGCGACATCAAAAAGGTCTTCAAGCCTGGAAACAAAAGCCGACTCTCGCGAGTTGAGTTGGTGACATTCGCGCTTTGGTCTTTTTCAGAAGACGCCATTCTTCAAATGTCTGCTCAAGCTTGGTTTGGCAGTTTTGATGAGCTCTCATCGGGATTCTAGCTTTCTTCCAAAAGTTAGCTATTTCCGTGATGGTAACATCCGACGATTGTCTTACGGTCTCCTTCAGATCGAGATGGTGATGTAGGAAGAATCCAAGAGCCATACGCAATGATGGCAACTTGCTGCCACTTAATTGTCACAGAGTCGCCAAGGAGATACAACTTGGTTTGAGATCTTGTTGCTTTTTCCACAGATGACATTTTCAATCAGATATGAATCTGAAAGAAATAGAACATAGCATTAAGAAATTAAAAATCAAGAAAATTCAAACAGTTCTATTAATAACTGAGCAGTGAGCACAATGCCTCAAGCAATTACACAAACATACTGCTGCAACAGTGTTGCAGCTGTTGCTTAGTCAGCATAGTCAGTCCATTGAGTCCAAACAGTAAACAAGTCTGAACATGTCTGGAATATAAATTCATGGAAAATTTGCATTATCAATTTATCAGCAAAACAATGGGATTTGGATGATTGGTTGGATAATAGATATGAACCAGTTGAACCACAATGATTATGCTTCTATAATCTGTGATAATATTATACCATGTTTATACACCCATTGTGTCTGTGATTCTCTGCAAAGCCTGTGATAACTTCGTTTTTATTTTCAAATAGTGTTCTGTGATACACCTATGTACAGTGTTTACTTTTAGATACTATGGTGATAAGCGTTCCCAGGTCAGCGCTACATCTCATTTTAGCATTTATTGTCTAGCAGACTCTAGCTCAACGAACATTTTACTCTTTTATTATAACAGATATTGTGTATGTACAATGTACATATTACTACTGTAATTATTTATTTAATGGAGCACAGAGTTTTATAACTTAAAGGTTTTATCTGTGTTCCCAGTAATTAATTTTACCACAATGATTGCATGTTGTGTGTATGATGATAGGAGAGAGTGTCAATTTACTTAGTAGTTAAAATTGGGTTCTTAATTTATCAACAGAATTAATCTATTATCAGTAGTATGCGAAATAAAAGGGCGGCCGCAGCTTTGGGGTATCAGAAATTTTACCATCATTGAGCTACCCCTAAATATTGTTCAATTGTGCTCATATTTTGCCTGAATTTTTATTTCATATATAGGAACAAATTGAGAGGGTAAGAAGATCATATTTCAAAAGTTCAAAAATAAGCTCCACCCTGATGAGGGTGGCATCTACAAAAGAGAGGGAGGAGATGAAAGAGGAGATACGACGAGGTGTAAGTGAGGAGGTCTCGGGGGTACGCGAGGAGGTAAAGCGAGGTGAAAAGCGTATAGAGAAAGAGGTGAGGAATAATACGGCTAGGTTACAGGGGGGAATAGAGGGTCTGACGAAGGGAGTAGAACAGCTGACAGTGGGACAAAAGGAACTAGTGGACCACGTGGAAAAGAACACGGCAATAATCGGGGGGTTAAAAGCGACACAAAAAGACATTAAGAACGAATTAATAGCGACACAGAAGGAATGTCAGATGGTACATGAGGGGTTGACGAAGAAGTTGGAAGAGGTGACAGAAGTAATGGAGTCTTTCCCTCGGGTCCCCCTGTGCTGTCTTTCCCTCGCGGTCCCCCTGTGCTGTCTTTCCCTCGGGTCCCCCTGTGCTGTCTTTCCCTCGCGGTCCCCCTGTGCTGTCTTTCCCTCACGGTCCCCCTGTGCTGTCTTTCCCTCGCGGTCCCCCTGTGCTGTCTTTCCCTCACGGTCCCCCTGTGCTGTCTTTCCCTCGGGTCCCCCTGTGCTGTCTTTCCCTCGCGGTCCCCCTGTGCTGTCTTTCCCTCACGGTCCCCCTGTGCTGTCTTTCCCTCACGGTCCCCCTGTGCTGTCTTTCCCTCGCGGTCCCCCTGTGCTGTCTTTCCCTCGTGGTCCCCCTGTGCTGTCTTTCCCTCGCGGTCCCCCTGTGCTGTCTTTCCCTCGCGGTCCCCCTGTGCTGTCTTTCCCTCGCAGTCCCCCTGTGCCATATTTCCCTCGGGTCCCCGTGCTGTCTTTCCCTCGCGGTCCCCCTGTGCTGTCTTTCCCTCGGGTCCCCCTGTGCTGTCTTTCCCTCGCGGTCCCCCTGTGCTGTCTTTCCCTCACGGTCCCCCTGTGCTGTCTTTCCCTCGGGTCCCCCTGTGCTGTCTTTCCCTCGTGGTCCCCCTGTGCTGTCTTTCCCTCACGGTCCCCCTGTGCTGTCTTTCCCTCGCGGTCCCCCTGTGCTGTCTTTCCCTCACGGTCCCCCTGTGCTGTCTTTCCCTCGGGTCCCCCTGTGCTGTCTTTCCCTCGCGGTCCCCCTGTGCTGTCTTTCCCTCACGGTCCCCCTGTGCTGTCTTTCCCTCGCGGTCCCCCTGTGCTGTCTTTCCCTCACGGTCCCCCTGTGCTGTGTTTCCCTCGGGTCCCCCTGTGCTGTCTTTCCCTCGCGGTCCCCCTGTGCTGTCTTCCCCTCGCGGTCCCCCTGTGCTGTCTTTCCCTCGTGGTCCCCCTGTGCTGTCTTTCCCTTGCGGTCCCCCTGTGCCATCTTTCCCTCGTGGTCCCCGTGTGCTGTCTTTCCCTCGTGGTCCCCCTGTGCTGTCTTTCCCTCACGGTCCCCCTGTACTGTCTTTCCCTCGTGGTCCCCCTGTACTGTCTTTCCCTCGTGGTCCCCCTGTGCTGTCTTTCCCTCGCAGTCCCCCTGTGCTGTCTTTCCCTCGTGGTCCCCCTGTGCTGTCTTTCCCTCGTGGTCCCCCTGTGCTGTCTTTCCCTCGTGGTCCCCCTGTGCTGTCTTTCCCTCGTGGTCCCCCTGTACTGTCTTTCCCTCGCGGTTGTCAGCTCTTTCACGAGCCTCGATTCAGTATACAGAAGGACCGAGAGGTGAGGACGCACATAGAAACGGTTAAGGTGGCGTTAGAGGAAGAGATAGAGGGGGCGCACCGGGAGATGAAGGAAGTAAAGGAAAAATTAGAGGAAGTGGAAGAATAGGTGAGTGAAATTAAGAAGGGACGGACAGAAACTAAGAGGGAAATACAGGAGGAAGTGATGGAATATGTACAAGGTCGGTGCTCAACTCATAATGGTGTGCTCACTAACCAAATAAAGAGTTTGCAGGTGGCGAAAGAGGTGCGGAGACGAGGTGCCAAGGTGAGTGGCGATATACGTGGAAATGTACATGATGTGAGGAAAGCTTCAGTCGGCTTGGGGGTTGATGTGGACCCGGGTGTTCGTGAGAGGCCGTTGGTGAAGGGTGCGACAGGTCTGGTGTGCGAAAAAAGAGGTGTGCGAGAATGTCCGACCATGGGGTGTGTGAGGAAAAAGTGCGTGCCAAGGAGTGAGTGTGCTGTCGAGAGTGAGTCGGTCGTAGCGCGTGTGCGAGGGGGCACATGGAAGCGCGGTGTGGTGAGTGTTGCAGAGGATGTAACGAGAGAGTGTACACCTGTGGTGAGTGTTATGGCAGAAGTAACGGGAGAGTGTGTGCGAGAAAGGTGTGTAATGGACGGGTGCATGAGGAAAGAGTGCGCTGTCAAGAGTAAGGGAGAATGCACACCTGTGGTGAGTGTTACGGAGGAAGTAACGGGAGAGTGTGCGCAAGAGGGTGCGCGAGAAAGGTGTGTAACGGACGGGTGCATGAGGAAAGAGTGCGCTGTCGAGAGTAAGGGTGAGTGCGCTGTCAAGAGTGGTGGTGAAAGTAGTGAGAGTGACACGGAGCATGAGTTGGTTGTGACAGGTGAGCGAGGATGTACACCTGGAATGGAAGGAAGCACACCTGGAATGGTAGCTCGTGTATGGGAATGCACGCTGGAATTAGTAGTGAGGCACGTGGTTGGGTGTGCGAGTGAGAGCACACCTGTGATTGTCACAGAGGAGGTGACCGAGAAGGGGGCGCGAAGAGGTGTGTTGGGGAGGTGTGCGAGCGACGAATGTGTGCCAAGGTGTTCGGTGGTCAGGTGTGTGACCAAGTCTGTGAGCGGAATGAGTGTACCGAGGTGTGTAAGAGAAGGTACGACGAGGAGCATGGGAACAGCTGGATGTATGAGCAAGAAAGGGGTAGCGTATGCGTGTAAGCATGCAGGTGAGGCATCGACTGTAACCGGGTTAGCGGTTAGAACGACATTTAGCCGAATCAGGCCCTCGGTGCGCATCGGGCAGCTTCGCGTGCCGCGAGGACCAACGGGGATCCGAACCACGGCGGGTTCGAAAGGACCGCCGTACGTGATCCACGCTGGGCCGCGTTTGGAACGGCCGCGTCCGTGCTCCACTAGGTGGAGCGGGCAGCCCGATAGGAAGGGTCGTCATGGCGACCCCCTTTTGTGGAGACGTTCCGGCAGGTCGAGATCGGGCCATTGGATGGCTCCGTGCCGAGGTGGTGCGTGGGATCTCGGCCCGGGTAAGCCTCCTTCCCTGCACCGAATGCGGGACGTATCCGGCCGCCGGCACCAAACAACCCGCATTCATTGCTCGGCTTTACGAAGCCGGGCTGTGGAAGTGAATTGGCGCACCGAGAGGCATTAGTAAATGGACTGTGATGATGGTGATAGTGATAGTGGATTTGATACGAAATTTAGAAAAGTGAGTAGAATTAGCAGAAATTGGAAATTTTTTGATTTTGATTTGTGGAATTTGGTGAGCAAAATTTATAGTAAGAGATGCCCCATGTGGTGGGATGGCAACTCTGTCATCCCTCACAGAAGGAGGGCAAAGGAGCACTAGCTTATGGGGTTGATGGCAGTGAAAACTAGCCCGGGTGGGTTAGGATATATCGTGTGTAGGGATCTAGCGAAGATTGACATTAGGTAACGTTAAGGTTTAGTTAGTGACTGATACCTGTAGTGGGGACGCAGGTAGATTAGTGTGGATGATAATGACGTGGTATGTGCTTAGTTTAAAGGGAAGACGGGGAGCACTAAGTTAGCAGGGCAACAGGTAGTTGAGATGATGCCGTGTGTTTGAGGATTGGAAGTGTATTGAGCAGGGTATGGGTAACTGATTGTGATTGTGAGGAACAGGTGTGATTGCACAGGTGTGCAACTGAACAGGTGTGTGGAGCAGTGTATGAGTAAGAGTGAGTAATGGTGATGTGTATTGTGATGACCAAATGGTCCAGGAAGGAAGGAGGGTGCAGGTGGCACCAGGTGATTGCACAGGTGTGCAACAACAGGTGTATGTGGCTATGTGGAATAAATGGTAGTGTGGAATATATGGGGTATTGGAATGGATGGTCGTGGAGTGAGTATGGTGGAAATTATGGAGTGGAGTGGATGGTGCGAAGGTGTGAATGGGGGAAGAGTGGACCCCCATCACGGATACCCGGGGCGGGTAGTGTAAGTGTTAGGTAGAGGGTACAGGTAAATTGTGGTTGGATATTGGCATCTGTGGTGCGAGGTGAAAGAATGGTATTTGGATGGGTGCATTAGTGTTGTGGAAATGGCTGGGCGTGTAGCCTGTTGGTGTGTGTAGTTGGTTTGGGCACTCCACCACTGTGAGGATGTCGGCCAGGTGAGGCCGCAGGTGGGCTCTGGGAGCCGGTAGTAGTTGTTGTGGATGGGGCCCGAGGATCCGGAGGACGGACCCGGGTAGCCCAGTGCCAGAGGGCACCGAGTGGGGTGACAGAGCCAGGAGGGGCCCTCCCCAGTTAGTTAGGTTAGGGTGAGGAGCTAGGTAAGCTCGGGTTGCAACTACAGTGGTGGAGGTGTGCAGGTGGGTAGACCTGCTGGGAGAGCTACACGTCACAGCCCAGAAATTGTGCAAGGGCACCGGGAGATGAATCGGGGGAGTGAGACCCCAAATTGAGAAGCACCACAGTTGGTCAATGGGAATTGGTTTTTAGAACCCATAGTGTAAGTTGGCCAATGGATTGGCAGGGAAAGACCCCGGGTAGTGTAAAGTGTGTTAATGTCATTTAGAGGATAGTTAGGATTGGAGTCTCCTCGCACCATCTGCATCCACTCACCTGAAGTAAAGATGACGTACCTCCACACCATGCCATGTTTTGTTATTTTACTGTGCAAATGTTTGGAATGTGAGACGCATCATGATGTGGGTGTGACATTGTGCTTGATGTTCCATCTCTTCCTCCTTATGAGGATTGATGACGAATTGGGTGATGGCAAATTTTGGCTAGAGGGATTGTGGTGACGAATTTGGTATTGGAGAAATATGGGGAGACGAGACATTAGCGACGAATTTGTAAATGTGTAGATTTTTGTACATATGGGGTAAGGGCAAGGGTAGTGTAGGTGACAGGGGGGTGACATACGGTAGGGACGAGCTTTCTCACTTCGCCCTCCGTACGCATTTCGCCTTGCATTGCCTTATTGATGTGTACCCTTGTGACCTTACCCCTCGCTCATTTGTCTCTTTTGTCGCCCACATGACCTGTGTGCCATTGGGCGCCGAGGGGAGCGTGCATGAGTTGGCCATTGTGCCCCCGAAATTCCCAGAACCAGCTGTCTGCATCGATGCACCACATTATGGACCACATGCCTGTGGCCGAGCACCACTGATGGATCCCATGGGTTGGGGCATGGCCCCTCTGCTGGAACCGGCCATGAGGGCCCGAAATCTTGCTGGCGGACCTTGGCCACAGGGCACCGATGCCCCACAGGTGAACCACAAGTAGTCGGCCCTGTGGGCCATAAATAAAATAAATAAAATGGACACGTTTGGGCAAGCTTTATTGCAAATAGGCCGCCAGTAAGCGAATGAAAAAAATGACAACAACTGGAAGACATAATAATAGCCAGCAGAGGGAGCCGAAGAGCAAGAGACCACCTGCAGGGTTAGGGGTTGTTGAGTTTATTTTCATGCATTGAACACTGATGAACTGTGGTGACTGCACCGATTGGTGCTTGAGGGTGTGTTGGTGCGTTATAGGTGCTTTCATGGTGCATTGATGCAGAGCAGACTGTCTCCCCCCCAGAAAGAACAATTACAGGTCCTGGGTTAGTTTTGTAAATAAAAGCAGAGTCATTGTAAATAATGCTCCCCACCGTCAGTGTGTAGTTTGAAGACCATTCCGCAATTCGGTTAACTGTGGGCGTAAGTCTGTTAGGCAGGGTGCAATGGAGCAGCGGGACACATTTCTTTATGTTTTAAAACTGTCGCACTCAGGGTCAGGTTAAAAGTAGAGGGAACTACACCTACGTGTCACACTAAATAAAAGTTGTAGGCCCGGGAAGTGCCTAAGAGGAGGAGGGTGCAGTGTTGCGGCTATGAGGACTGTATTTTTTTTGATTGTGTGTATTATTATTATTGCTTGAGTCTGCGCCTCCTGCCTCCGGAGCTGTGTAAAGGTCAAAGGGCGTCCCATAATTAGTCCATAAAGCATCCACACCACAGCCAATCATAGAATACCCCTGTTCAATAGTTATATCTTATTATGTGTTTTAGGGTAAGGCTGTGTCTCCCATTAATTGAAATACTCCATTGCACCAGTGAAAGAGATAGATTCCCTTCATTCCCACTCCCAAAACTTCCATCCCCCCTTTTCGTCAATTGCCATTCGCATTGCCAACCAACAATTGCCACCATTGGCCACGAGGCAGGGTTGGGGAAGAAAGGCGTGTCCCCACCTCGTCATAGAGGGGAGGAGTGAGTCAGCCCCACTCAACCAACCACGAACAAGGGGTTGGACTTGGAGAGGGTGTGGAGAGAAACATCAAGGAGGTTCGCGAAGGTTGAGGGGCGGGGCCTATATAACCCGCAGCTAGGGTGTTTCCCAAAAGAGATGAGCTTTGACAGAGAGACGAGAGGGAGTCCAAGCGGTTGAGTCCAAGAGAGGCGCTTTGAGTTGAGTCCGGGAGAAGTCCAGAGTTGAGCTGCAGCTCGAGCCACCGAAACAGCATTTACTGCGGCTCGAGCCACCGAAACTGCATTTACTGCCGCTGGAGCCACCGAAACTGCAGCCACAGCAGCGTGAGGCCTGGACGGCAGTTTGGAGCAGGGCCGCGAAGGCGCGGCGGCTGCCCAACGAGTTGATCGGCTGCAGGACCAGTTGGACCTCCCTATCCCGCCAGCCATCCATCTCCCACCAGTCCTATCATCATTCCCCGCGTGAGTCTGTCCTTGTTTGTTCTGTCCCTGGGTTAATTAAGACTGTAGGTAAGCTAGCGTTGCACTGTGTATCTAATATCTGCTGTAAATAAACGTGACTGCTTTCTTCCTGCTTATATGTGTAAATAATAAATCCAATTACTCTTCTGTACGTCTTCTTCCTCTTTGTATTCGGTCGCTTTAGAGTTTTCCATATTGAGCAGCCGCGGTGCGATACGGCCAACGTTTGGGTGGAATCGGGTTCTAGTCGGGGAATAACTGTTCGGTCGCGGTAATACCACCGCTCGGTAAAATAACATCCTTTAACCGCGTCCGTAACAATATATAACAAATTGGGTTTGTTGTGATTTTCAAGTTAGTGATTCGTTTAAGAACGATGGAGGAGGGATGGAATGAATGAGAATTTAGAGCATGGAGTGATTTGGAATCATAAGAGATTGAATATTTTTTTGAAATGGAATGAGTTGAAGAGGAAATTGAAAGTAGCCTTTTAAATAAGAAGAAAAACAGCGTGTTGTAATAAACCACTGAATAAAACACTGAAGGGGATAGTTGAAACATATTTAAACAGAACTGTGAAGAACAATTTTATATTCACAAAAATACCAATGGGGAGAGGAAGCCTAGAGCGACGACCACGAGTCACTTTAACAGGGCAAAAGGTGGAAGGCAAGGGTAAAATGGGGGCGGGGCGAGACAGCGCACGTGGGCAGAGGCAAAAGCACATGAGGAGAAAGAGAAATAAAAGTTTTTTTTGTTTGTTTTTTTGTTTGTTTTTGGGGGGGGGGGGTGTGGGGGTTACAACGTTAGACAAATAGTAGATGTTTGGTGAAGCTTGGTGGAGAAGGGGAAATCAAAAAAGCTAGCAAAACAGCGAAGGAAGGAACAACCTTCGACGGGGGAAGCCTGAGGCTGCAAGGCCTTGCTCGCGACGTGGCAAACAAACGATTAATTTATGAAAGATAAACACCGAGAAACTTCCAAAGTGCACACTACAAGTTCACACACCGAAGGATAAATACAGTTTCGACAAAATACAATTGTGAACAGACTTAACTTCGAAAAACGTGGAGACCGTGTGGACCGTCGAAAACCCCTGCCACCGTCTCCAAGATCTCGCGAGATCTCCCAATCGCGAGTTGAAAGGGAACTCGAAGAAAGAAGAGCAAAGGAAAGAGCAGAGGAAAGAAGAGCCGAAAGGGAGTTAAAGGAACGTGACATGGAGTGTCAGAGGGAATTTAAACTCAAAGAGCTGCAAATAATGGGAGAACTGAGATGTTGGTAGGCATGTGAGGCTGGTTCCACCCTTCAATGAAAAGGAGGTAGCCAAGTTTAGTAGCCAGTACACATTGAGAAAGTGGCTCAAATGCTAAAATGGCCTGGGGAGTCCTGGACTATGTTACTGCAAAGTGTTCTGGTGGGTAAAGCTCAAGATATATTTTCGGCTTTACCGATTGACCAATGTGCAGATTATGAGATAGTGAAGAAAACCATTCTCAAAGCCTATGGATTGGTCCCTGAAGCTTACCGGCAAAAATTCCAGAATGCCAGGAAGAGGGAGAGTGAGACCCATGTGGAGTTTGCCAGAATGAAGGAAACCATGTTTGATCGGTGGGGTGATTCGAAAGGGGTTGGGAAAGACTTCAAACTGTTGCAACAACTGATCTTGGTGGAGGAATTCAAACAGTGTGTCCACGAGGACATTAAAGTACATCTGCAGGAAAAGAAGGTACCAGAGTTGTATGAAGCAGCCACCATGGCAGATGACTATGCCTTGACCCACAGGATGGGGTTCCACAAACCTAACTTCCCGCCTAGAGTTCGCCAGGGGAGTTATGGTACATCCAGTGTGGAGAACGAAGATTCATGGGGGCGGCCTAGAGATGACTATGAGGACAGATCTGATACCGTGGCTCTTCGGGATCAGAAGTCTACAGTTCCAAGACAGACTTTTCTTCCGGGGGGCTCGAGGCAGGCCATGAGTTTTTCCTCCGGGCCTACTTGTGCTTTTTGCAAGAAACCTGGACATTTGATGTCCCAATGTTATGCCCTGGAAAGGAAAAATCAGGAGCGGAGTCAGATTAGTACAACCCCGAATGCATTGGCAAATGTGAGAAATCGTCCTTGGAGGACAGAGTCTTGTGGAGGTTCCTATGCCAAAGTTCCGGCATCTCAGAACGACCTTGTTCAAGGGGGTTACAAACCTTTTATTTCAGAGGGGTTTGTGTCACTGGATGGAGACTTGACTAACCAGAGACCGGTTAGGGTATTGAGGGACACAGGGGCACATCAATCTTTGATGCTTGAAGGCATTTTGCCATTGTCAGAGAAGACGGCAACTGGTGTTAGTGTTCGTTTACAGGGGGTTGGTGGCTATGTTAAACCTCCACTTCATGTCATCCATTTGCTAGTCAGGTTCACTATGTTAACAAATATAATTTCGTTCAAAATTTTGGTAGATTAGCAAAACTATACATTTTTGGAATATTCAGAGCATGAGGAATCCAAAAATTAATGTTTACATTTGCGTAGACACCTTTGCGAAAATGACACTCAGGACAGTGATGAAGATAGTCAGGTTCACTATGTTAACAAATATAATTTATTTCAAAATTTTGGGATTATCAAACCTGTACATTTTTGGAATCTTCAGAGCATGGAGATTCTGAAAATCAATGTTGGCATTTGCACAGACACCTGCATGGCCGCCATTTTGGATTTTGAAAATGGCCGCCATAAAATACATATTTTGCGCGATCTCGGCTTCTAGTCAACCTAGAGACTTAATTAAATATGCTAATCTTATGTTTTCTGGGTCAAGGAATCCAATAAAGGCCTCAAAATAGTGCTCAGGATTATAGAAAAGCAACAAACAAAGGTAATTGAAAACCATTGTCTTTATATTTGTGATATAACTGTATTACATAATACATGATATTGCAAGTCCTTTGAAGTTATAGGTTGTTATAGGAAGTTATAGGTAGTATCAGATTGAACTATAAGTCCTATACACAGGATCTACGAGGTCTATACCATTCAGGAATGTGCTTTTACAGATCTTCATCACTGTCCTGAGTGTCATTTTCGCAAAGGTGTCTACACAAATGTAAACATAAATTTTTGGATTCCTCATGCTCTGAATATTCCAAAAATGTATAGTTTTGCTAATCTACCAAAATTTTGAACGAAAAAACATAGTGAACCTGACTATGCAGTCTGATTTGGTGTCAGGACCGGTCACCGTAGGTTTACAAGCCACTCTTTCTGTAGAGGGAGTATCTTTTTTTTATCGGGAATGATTTGGCCGGTGGTCAAGTTTCTGGTAACCCGATGTTTGTTGAAAAGCCTAGTATGGAAAATAACGCCGCGCAGTTGGAGCAGGAGATTCCGGGTATCTTTCCATCCTGTACCGCGACTCGTGCTATGGGTAGGATGCGCTCTGAAGAGAAGAGGAAGGTACTGACGTCATGCTTTGCACAGGCACGTCTTGTCAAGTACCCAAAAACTAAGTGTCAGCGCACACAAGTCATGGATGGAGGCTATGTTGGCAAGCTCTTTGTAGGTGGACTGAACTTCAAAACAAGGGAAGATGTTCTGGACTCTGTCTTTGGCAAATATGGACCGCTCTTGGAAGTGCTGCTGTTAAAAGACAGGGAGATGCAAAAGTCAAGAGGGTTTGGCTTTGTCACGTTTGAAAACACAAAGGACGCCAAAGGTGCAGAAAAGGATTTGAATGGCAAAGATTTGGATGGTCGGACCATAACAGTAGAGAAGGCAGGCCATAGACGTCGAGGGGGCTACAGAGGACGAAAACGTGGAGGTAGTTTCAGGGGTGGCTATGGCTCCCGGGGTGGGAGTAGTAGTTTTGGTGGTGGCCACAGTCGATATTGCTATGGAGGCTCCCAGAGTTACAGCAGCTCCCGAAGGGATGATTATCAGGGTAGTGGCCGAGAAGGAGACCGCTATTCACGTGACTACAGCGACAAGCGTTCCAACCATGATTATTATGAAAGTTAGGAAGAGTTGAAGCACTGAATGCTGCGGAGCAGCCGAGCCAAGATTCCTACACGGATTAACCGCGAACTCCGCGTTCTTAAAGGCGTCCATGTAGTGAACTTTCCTACACGGATTAACCGCGAACTCCACGTTCCGAAAGGCATCCATGTAGTGAACATTCCTGCACGGATTAACCGTGAACTCCACGTTCCTAAAGGCGTCCATGTTGTGAATACTTCCAGGCCTCACCACCCAACCACCATTAAACCTGGCTCTCAGCTCGGCCTCCCTAAAAAGTGTTAAAGATTTGCTTGACTTTGGATTTTTGATCACACCCCCTTAACCTTCATTCAAAAAAATGAAAAATAAAATTAGAGGTTGATGAGATGGAGTTTGGCTTTGCAGGAGTTCAGCTTGGACATTGAGCATGTAAAGGGCAGGGACAATGTCGTTGCGGATGCTTTGTCCAGAGTGAACTAACTTTGGAGATATCTGTAGGTTGTTTGAAGTTTTGTTGCTTTATTTTTGGGAAATATTGATTATCGTTGCTCACGGGAATTGATGATTTGGGTGTGAGTTTACTTTTGTTTGTTGGAAGGGTTTTGCCTACAAAGAAAGTTTTCACTATGTTCAAACTTTCTTTCTTGAGGGGGGGAAGTGTTACGGATTCGTCACTTCCGTTGTGGTGGCTTTCATCCACTTGAGACATTTCTGGTTCCATGTATTATTATTATTGTTGTTTGAGGGAAATAGCAATTATTATTGTCAAAAGGTAAAAGGAATGTTTTAAAAATGAAACCGGATCGGGAACCGGAAGAGGAAGAAGAAGAAGAGAGAAAAGGGCGGAGTGAATGAGTCGGACAAGAAAGCCGAGTTGCTCCGGGTTCTGAAGCGAACGTTGGTGAGCCAGAGTCACTAGCGAACTTTCAGGTTTCCGGGAGAGGAATTCCTACGACGGAGTTGTCATCGCTGTGACCGGTCAACCTGCATGTCAGGTTTTGCGATCGATTCAGGAGAGAATCATTGCCATGCCGTGCGCCACGAGACCGGGTCTTCGGCCATTTTGACTCGCGCAGGATTTGTGCTTTGCTCACGGTTTCGTTTCTTTTCGACAATTCTCACCGCATTCAGACGTCGATCTGGGGCGTGTGCGTGACGCGGATTTTTGAAGGCTAATTCGTCCATACCCGAGGGTGTGATCTCTCGGTCGCCTGTAGGGTGCCTTTGGATTTCCCAGTCGCCTTGAGGGCACCTTTGTACAGCTTCGACTGTGTGACTGCCCTGGCCATCCGCACGGGATTCTGGTCGTTTGGACATCGTTCTAGCGATCGCTGGAGCGAAACAACTTTGTCTTGGAGCCGGGAATAAGAGACATTGGGGAATGTTCTTGTTACACTCACTTGGAGCAAAGTGAGTTATATATTGCAAAACTGATGGTACCATCATAGGACATATTGATTGCACTTTTGAATACTATTGTTGTTGTACCGTTATTCTTGTGTGATCTCAATACAATATTTGTTTGTGAGTAACAATTGGGGTGGCTTCTCCATTGATCTTTGACACACAGAATAACACATTTTTCTAACGTGACTCCTCTCGGGGCTCGGAGGTACACCGTGACCAGGGGGTCAGGGAGGAGCACGTAACACTATCACAGAACTCAAAGCGACTCGTTCCAGCCATCTTGTCATTAAAGTGTTTACACATCATTTTCAACCTTCCTGCTACCATTGTCTTTAGGCCTACACACCCTTAAGGATCCTTAAAGTTAAAGTACAGCTCAATGTGACCACAGGAGAAGGCTAGTGTCCCATCTTATATTGCAAAGGCACTTTGACATGCTGGTCTCATTGGTTTTGGGACTTTGAAGAAGCCACAATTTATGACTGCAAAATATATACACAAAGAATTAAGTTAAGCACCCCTACACAACGAATTAAGGTAAGCACCCCCTAATATATATTCTTTGTGTATATGTATACATTGGCATATATTCTAAGGTATGTGAGATCAAATAATGATTGGTATGACATTAGCAATTATCCATTGATGAAATTGAGTGATCAAAGTGAAAAAAAGTGATTGGTTGAGTCAGTGATCCGATCACGTGGGTCCTACACACGTTATTGACGCAAAGATCGCTAGAGGTCTTCTCAGAACAATGACTGTACGTTAGAAAACATACACGTCATCCACACTGTCCGTGATGGACCTATAGCTCCATACTTAAATTGAGGTGAAAATATGCCTAAAATTCCCAAAAAATTTCACCTTAAATTATTCAGAATAAAATATTGAAAACGGCATGATTGTTATGTTTTTATGTGTCCATAATATCACTTCTCCAGAAAATATAGCAATATCATGGGTATATTACACTGTTTTGACGACAACAAACTTGTAATGTGCGAGGTTGTAAAAAAACGGGGGGGGTGCTTAACTTAATTCTTTGTGTATAGTTAAAAAGCTCATAGGTAGAATTACATGAGCCTTTCACCTTTGCAGACTGTGAAAAAAAAGTATTGTGAAGCAATGTATCAAAACTTGATCCGCTTGGTTCACTTGATGAAAGCTTTGTTTGCAGTTATAAAAGCTTTACAGATCAGTGTGTTAAACACTTACAGTTTAACACATGGTTGGTAAGTTAAGGCTTGGATTTGTTTTGGAGCAAATCAAGTTGTCGATTTGAACATAACTGGTGCAGCCATGGGCAGATAAAATGATCATAGAATTTTACTAAAGCATACATGTTCATCGAATTTGTGAATATGGGGAATGCCGGTGTCCTCTGATACCTCAGGGAGATTGACGCCCCTGCCTTGCATAACCCCAGGTCACCTGTGGGCAAGGTGTACTACCTGTAAGCCCCCCCCTTTCCAGGGTAACGGTCCGCAGCCATTCGGTTCAAATGGCAGATGGCTCTGCACATCTGGTGGATGAGAGTCCAGTCGACTCACGGGCGGAAGAGGGCGAATTCCCCAACGGCCAGCAGAGAGACGGAGAGGAGTGGCGACCCTCCGTCTATACCACACACTTACCCATGTGTACCAGCCATAGAAAGCCAATGCCATCATTGCCCGAGGAGGAAGATAATTTGCAAAAGGGTCATTTTCAAAGAGCATGACAACCCTAAACTTTCATCTCAATTTATTATGCTGACAGCATGGAACAACATGCTTAGCGGTTAAGGTGCTGCTTGGAATCCTCGGATGCTGGGTTTGAATCCCGGTCGATCGCTGAATTAACACCAGGAGGGTTGACTCAGCCTGTCATCCTTCCAAGGTCGGCAAATTGAGCACCACTTCACTGGTAATTCCCTGTGTGTCGCAAGAGGCGACGAACAGGGTTGGTGGCAGGAAGGGCATCCGGCCATAAAACATTGCTTCAAAAAGGGGACTACGGTGCCCCAAAAAGGCCAACCCCTGCTCTGTGGAGAAAATTGGCATCTAAATGTGGTTCATGGAACAACATGGTGTTCTCAAATCATGATTTCGCCATTCCTATCAAAACAAGCATTCTGAGTATTGCGCTGCAATACATGTCCCCTACCAAAGTTCAAAGTGCCATAACATTGTCAAAAATGATCGAATATGCAAATTTATGCACGGTTGATGCTGGTTTTCAAACTTGATCTGAGGTATGCTGAGACACATGTGTGTCATGCCTCGCCTCGTTGATAAGCCCGCAAGGTCGCTCCGTGGAGCAGCCTGCACGTATTGCACTGTGTGAATTATATAATTACCAACTCACGGTCTGAGGTACTAGCGATTCAAGAGATATCCATTTTAAAAATATTTTCGTTTAATTAACGATATCTGCCAAACCACGTGCCCTATCGCAAATTCCAAAAGGACATTTTAGTAGACTGACATGCTGAACAGATCTGTGAAGTTTCCCCTCGATTGGATCAAAAATGAGGGAGGAGCTCGGTTTTAAAGGTTCATGCTTAAAAACGTCATAACTCTGAAACCATGTGACGCATGACGTCATGCTCGCTGATTTTTTGTTCGTCATGGGTATGCGATTTTGCCTGCAAAGTTTGGCCTCGATCTGTTCAGCCGTTGCAGAGAAAAAGGGGTTTTCGTGTTTTCACGAAAAACAATATGGCGGCCCAACCACGTGACCTACGACGTCATAATTACCATTAAAATATTATACAGACCGAGTCCCACCTACGGTGAAAATTTGATCTTAATCGGTCCAATTATTGCAGAGAAAATGGTTTTTAAAGGAAATTAAAACTTAAAATGGCACTGAGTTAAGGATCATCAGAATTATCAGAATTCCCAAAGTTCAAAGTGCCATAACTTTGTCAAAAATGATCGAAACGTCGTGAAGTTCGAACTTGACCTGTAACTTATCATGAGGAAACCATCTGCCAAGTTTGAAAACATTAGCATTACGAGTTTAGAAAAAAGTCCGGAAAACTGTTCTTTGTGTGACGGACTGACAGACGGACTGACAGACTGACGGACGGACTGACGGACTGACAGACGGAGGGAGGGACGGCGTGCAAACCTATAGTCCCCTCCGGTGTACACCGGTAGGGGACTAATAAAGATGACCATTTGTGAGATGAACATCATATATAAAGCTACAATGAATGAATAAATGAATTGAAATAAAATTAAAAAAAAAAAAAAAAATGAAATGAAATGAATATTCTCAATGCAAGTGAGAATAACAAAGTGAAGCATATAAAAAGTGAGAAAAAGAAAGCCATATAAGGCAAATTATTCTGCGTTATAATGCAACACAATAAGGGAATATCTATTCACACGTACTGGATTTTAACAACATATGAGTTTAAAAAAACAAATTATTGCTAGAATTGCTTGGAAATCATGGTGACAGGATTAATCCATGCTTCATAAAAAAACCCAGCCAACAAAAATTACACAAAAAACACCACTCGTGTATATCCAAAATAAAAGCCCTGGATGTACGTGGGCCTGATGAAGTTCGTTATTGACACTCACCTTGCTGTCAGCAACGGCTGTAATGCCGAGCTCTAAAAGGAGTCTCTCCACGCGTTCTTTTCGTTCAGCCAATGAGGGGGAGTTGGAAATACGAAGAGCAGCTGAGAACGCCAAATTTTCTCTTACTGTCAACGTGCCCATAACAACGTCATCCTGGGAAAGGGGGTGGGTGGTACCTTTTAAGCTCACCATCTATAATAATAAAAGGCAGTGTGTGTGCGTATCAGTGTGTGTCAGTGTGTGTGTGAGTCTCCTCCATAACTCCAAAACCATGAAACCTAGCGGCCCCAAACTTTGCATGCATACTTCTCGACCTCCAAGGGAGTGCATCAATGAAAACTGGGCATTGGTGTGTGTTAAAACACTCTTTTTGAAGATGATTAACAGGGTGCTCATAACAAAAAACCTTACCAAAATGGCGATCCATCTTCTTGGCATTACGAGTTTACACACTGTAACATCGCTAGGTTATTAAGCTGCCATTTTGTTTCCGCCATTTGAAACGTGCCTTGGCTTGGAAACACTATCTACTCTCACGGTCTAATTAAAGCATATTGTCGAAATCTGGATTCGGATTTGAGGATCGGATCCCACAGAATAAATAATTCTCGAAATCTGAGGTGAAATCTGAAAATTTAACAACATTAGCGATTCTTATAACTAAGTGTATTGATGTGAGCAAGGCTGTTCTCCTTCTCCTGCACTGACATCTTAATTCACACCTCCATAGAATAGGGTGTTGTTTCAAGTTGCAAAATGCTTCAACTTTATTCCCATTTGATCCACCACGTGGTAACCCTGGTTGCCCCGTGATGTTTAATCATTTTACATAATTAATGAATCTATTTTAGGGGAAGTGTAACCTGGTTCGCGTGTGACACAAAGGATTTTCCTGTCACACGAACCGTCGAACCTGGGTTACACTCCCCCTAAAATAGATTAATTAATTATGTAAAATGATTAAAAATCATGGGGCAACCCGGGTTACCGCGTGGTGGATCATTTGTCAATCTTACTATAATTCACCAAATGTCTGTCCGTCTGTCTGTCCGTTCGAAGGTACTGCAAAAACGGTTGAACCGATCGCAACGATATTTTGGGTGGATAATCCTGGGATCTCCTGGAGTAAAATAGGCTATGTTGTTTTTCCAATTTCAGCTTTGGCCTCCAGCATTTTCAGGTATGGACTCGCGCATGACGTTATTTTCCCGGATGCCGCACAAACAGCTGCACCGATCGCAACCTGACGAATGAAAACACACAGTTAAAAATAATGACCTCGGACAAAGACCTTTTATAAGGACATGGGTTGAATCCCTGCTTGAGAGAATGCCAACCCCCTCCCCGCCATCACGGTCGTCTCTCCAACTCACAATCCCACGAGATATGCGGAAAGGACGACCCGAAACCAATTATCTTCTTTTTGATTCGTATATAAACATCATTAAAAGTAAATAATGACCTTGGCCAAAGTTCAAACGACGTGGGTTTAATCTCTACATGAGAGAATTCCACATAGCTATTTGGGTGGTGTATAAGTTAACAGATCGCTGTCTCCATCGATCTTGCCGAGGCAGTAACACCTATCGGCTCAAAATCCTTTTTTAACTGTTGACTTGGTAGTTTTTACAATGAAGGAAACATTAACAATGTTGTTAAAAGTTTATTTTTTAGATTAATGCTATTTAATTTGTGATTGGAGTTATGTTGTTTGGAATGAAAAAAGACATATCGAGTTCAAGTGAATGATGACATGCCATGATGGTTTCTACTTTCTAAACGTGATCTTCGTGGATCGCCATATGCAGATTCGCCACGGACCCACGATCGATGTTTCTATCCATGAATGTACCTGTTTGTTTGCGAACAAGTACGTTTTTCATGGAAGTCCTTCACGAACTTGCTGTTCATGTCTGATGTACAACTGAGGGTGCTGCAGGAATGTGGAATTTATTGATTTCATGCTTTAGCATTCGCCGTTTCTGCATTGTCTGTTTGCTTCTGGCCTCCCACCCGTGCATAGCACGGGTACCTCACTAGTATTTCATAATTGTGATTGTAAACAAAGAATACGGAGAAACAGCGTGAACAATGCATTCGCGCTTATTCTTCTTCAAAACATGATGGAGAAACTACTTCTAATGAGATTTCCAAGACATCAACGGAAAAATACCAACATAAATTTTGTAATTCCCTGCGTTTTTGACAATATACACCACTCAGATCTTCTTTAAACTCAACGAGAAACATTTTATTCAAACTGAAAACGTTATGGAGAAAATCTGCTTTTGATAATTCTTCTCCTTCAACTTGGAAAGCATTACGAATAAATTCAACCCTGAAACGGTCTATTTTTATTATGTTGGACAATGCTTCTGTTTGATAGACGTCATTTACTGATTTCCTCGCGGTCTCACAATTCAAACTGCCATCTTCGAACGATTAATTTGCAGTGATCACATTAAAATTGCACCGGGGGTTTGTGTTTTCAAATTTAATTTTAAAATAAAATTTAATTAATTTAATTTAATTTAATTTCCAATCTCTTCGATTCACCTTTTTAAATGTCTATGTGTTTGTACAGTCAGTATTATGTGGACAAAATCCCATATTCCTTATTTATTATTGTAAATAAATTATTATTAATCCCACGGTTAAGTGCACGTCCTTCCTCCTCTACTCCAACTAATGTCGGCAAACGGGAGGCCCAGTTTAACATCCATTCGAAGGACGGCAGTCACGGCACACACTCTGATGAATCACCCTTCCTGTGAAACACTGGGATGACAGTTTATAGCTGGACTGAGATTCAAACTCAGGCAAAACAGCCAAGAGGGGAGTGTGTGTACCTCAAAGTCTCGGCCATCCTGCCAGCCCAGGATGGGAATTAAAATGCTCCTTTTAAAATAGTAGCCCTTTTCGTCAAACTCAAGGAAAAATCCCTTTTCGTCCGAAAAACGAACAAACCACCGTATCTCAATCATTCAAACTCTAATGTCGACTGGTAGCTATAAACTCCCCATGGGAAAATATAATCTAGTCAAACATAATGTTTTTACAAACCAGCTATAAACACAATCATTGGGAATCATCCCTCCTTTCAGAATATCTCAATCCAACACCAAGCCGGCAGATCTTTTTTTTACATAGGTTCTTCAGAAAGTATTCACACCCCTTGACTTTCACATTTTGTTGTGTGACGGCCTGAATTTAAAATGGATTAAAATTAATTTTTCGTCACCGATCTCCACAAAACAATCCATAATGACAAAGTTAAAACATGTTTTTAGAAATCATTACAAATTTATTGAAAATGAGCTACAGAAATATCTAATTTACATAATAAGTATTCATGCCTTTGGCAGCTATTGCATCTTTGAGTATTCTTGGGTATGTCTGTATCAGCTTTGCACATCTGGATTTGGTGAGTTTCTCCTATTCTTCCTTGCAGATTTTCTCAAGCTATGTCAGGTTGGATGGGGTGCATTGGTGAACATCAATCTTCAGGTATTTCCACAGATTCTCAATGGGATTCAAGTCTGGACATTGACTGGGCCACTCAAGGGCGTTTGCACTCTGAAGCAGGTTCTCCTCAAGGATTTGCCTGTATTTGGCTCCATTCATCATTTCCTCTATCTTTACAAGTCTCCCAGTCCCTGACGCTGAAAAGCATCCCCATAGCATGATGCTGCCACCACCATGCTTCACAGTAGGGATGGTGTTAAATGGGTGATGAGCTGTGCTCGGTTTCCGCCAGACGTACCACTTGGCATTCAGGCCAAAGGGTTAAATTTTTGGCTTATCAGACCACAGAATATTTTGCCTCATGCTCTGAGTCTTTGAGGTGCCTTTTTGCAAACTCCAGGTGTGCTGTCATGTGCCTTTTTCTCAGGAGTGGCTTCATCTGGCCACTCTGCCATAAAGCCTAGATTTGTGGAGGGCTGCAGAGACTATTCTCCTTCAGGCAGGTTTTCTTATCTCAACCAAGGAACTCTGTCGTTCGGTCAAAGTGGTCAATGGGTTCATGGTCCAAGGTCCTTCTTGCCCGGTTGCTCAGTTTGGTCGGACCGGCAGCACTAGGAAGAGTCTGGGCAGTTCCATATTCTTTCCATTTCCTAATGATGCAGCTCACTGTGCTGTTAGGAACTTTCACCACTCTATAAATGGTTTTATACCCTTCCTAAGATCTATGCCTCCTCACAATTCTATCTCGGAGTTCTACGGAAAGTTCCTTGGACTTCATGGTGGAGTTTCTGCTCTGCCATGCACTTTCAGCTGTCGGACCTTGTATAGAAAGATGTGTTTGTTTATAAATCAAGTCCTATCAATTGAATTGTCACAGGTGGAATACAATCAAGTTGCAGAGATATCTGAAGGATGATCAAAGGAAAATGAATGCACCTGAGTTCAATTTGTAGTGTCATCGCAAAGGGGTTGAATACTTGTTGAATCAATAAATTTCAGCTTTTCATTTTTTATATTACTTTGCAAACATTTCTATTAATAAAATTCCACTAACATTATGGAGTATTATGCGTAGATTAGTGACAACAAATCTCATTTTAATCCATTTTTAATTCAGGCTGTAACACAACAAAATATGAAAAAGTCAAATGGTGTGAATACGTTGAAACTTGGTGGTTGTACTCAGAGTGTACTTGATAACAACTTAAGAAGTTTGGATGGTCACTTCCAACTTAAATTTTCCCACCCACCCCTCTTGCCACTCCCTTATGGAGCAGGTGTATCTAATCATTTAGAACTTTTAGTCAGGCAGTTTGTTATTAAATATGTGAGCTGAAAAGTATCACTTATCAAGGCTCTCTGTGTATCACTTATCAATGCATTGACACATTCTGTGTATTATCTCCTGATCCAATCATATTGCCAGGTTAGAAACATGACGATGAACAGAACCTTGGACTTTGGCCAAACTCCATTGCCCAAGTGCATCAGATAACTCACCCAGAAATGGGAGGTATGTATGACAGGTGGGAAACTAAATAGAAAAACATGAACTGACATGACATTCGCTGGATGAGGACAGTGCACATTCAGTTGGGGGAGGGTGTACCTTATGACTGCTTCTCATGACGTTAGGTATATTTGTTGTGATAGAATGCAAAAACATGAAAAATTATATCTACTGCCGATATTTAAGGCATAGTTAAACAGTATTTATCTGTTCTTACGATTTAGGCAAACTAAAATTGTCAAAACTCGACTGAAATGGGGAGTACAATTGGATCGTACTCCACATTTGGACTACGGAACGTGCGGATGGTGACATTTGCCAGCATTCTTCAGCCTCTCCTTGCTTCACACGTTCTGCAGTATACTTTCATCAACCTCCTGTTGATTCCATCCATTTTTCTACCTGTTTGCCAAAGTAGAGTGACACCAGCCTTCATGACTAGTTTTTTTACGTCAACAAAACTTGCTGAAGAGGGAAAGGGTTTGTCCATGATGGCGGTCCATGGGGAATGATCGGTACTCTGATGAATCCGGGCAGCAGGGAAGAATTGGGAAAATTTGGCCCTCGACTTGCGTTGGGGGTACAACCACCACGAAGAGGTGTCCCAAATAGTTGTTAAAATGGTGGTAGTACAAGTTGCTGTGCATGAATGGAATATTTTGCTTGAGTTGAGATTTCATTGTGCTTTTGTTTAATGTCATTGAATTTGTTTGATTTTAAATGTTCGATGTATTTGTGTAACCTGTGTCAAATTTAACAATTTATAATGTTGCAATTGGTTTGTCCTGCAACATCTGTGAAGTCGTACACTCACCAAACGAGAGCAAAATATTCAAAATTTTGGATGTACGAGGATTGGGATGAAAATAATGCCTCATATTTCATTTCTCACCAATTTTTTTTTTTTTTTTTTTTGTATACATAATCGAGGCTCGTGAAAGAGCTAACATTTATCACACAAACAAATCAAACAGACAAACAAACAAAGTATATAAAAAGGGGAGCGGTAGACAAGATGGGGAGAGAATGGGAAGCTGGGGAAGGGGAAATTGATACTATAAGAGGAGCTGTGTGCGTGTCCACGTGTCCGTGCGAGTTCCACCCATTGGAGGACAGTTCACCTGACTCCACCCACAATTTCTACACCACTGCCACCATATTTCTGTACTCCGCATAGGTCTGAGGTTTCATAGGCCTCTTTTGTAAGGCTCACGCTTTCTGACTCTCTCACGTCTTCATCTTAACTCAAATTGAATATCTAATTTCTTTTTTCATCGTGGCTAAGATGGTTATGACTCGGTTGCAAAAAATGGGGAGAACATTGTACGGATATTGATGTTTTAAAAGGCAAAATGCATTTTAAAAGCCATTTCAGGCTGGGTGCGATATGGAGAGGGGGTAGAAGAGAGGAGGAAGGGGCGGATAGGGTGAGTGGAGTGTGCCGGCAGGGGCAGATTGAGGTGGGTAGAGGGGGGCAGCATGAGGAGGAGGGGGAGAACAGTGTGAGGAGGAGGGAGGGTGGACAGAGCTGTTGTTTGGTATGCAGCCTTGCCTGTTGGTTGCATCATTTTCTGGAAGTGTTACTGTGCTCTGATGCAGTGCCCCTGTTACCAGTAAGCGCTGCTACTCAATTTGCTGACCTCAGAAGGATGACAGGCTGAATGTAACCATTTGGTGTTAATTAAACGGAACAACAGGGGCTTGATCTCAAGACCCTGGGATCTTAAACCAGCCACTTTAACCGTTCAGCCAACACCAGGCTTTTTGTTTAGGTGAGATGCCAATTGTAAAAGTTGAGGGGGTAAAAAAAAGTGAGAAGCATTAATATTGAACAGTATTTGGATTTTAAGCCATGTGGAAGGGATGGCGAGTGATGGGGAAGTTTCTGGCAACCTCTGGATATTGAACCATCTCATATGTATGAGCAGTTTACAGAAGGTGGGGCTTTCCTGCATCTTTGACTGAGTATATATGAATAGTGTAGCAGTGTAAGACTGGAAAAGATGATCCAGTCATTATTTGCTTTGATTTGCTCTACTGATTGACTGCAGTGCCATGTCATGCTGTTGAGTTTGTGTATCTCTTGCATTATATATTTTAAATAAATGTAAATTTGGACTACATCTGACAGCCGATTGGACATCGATTGATTTAAGAACCTTGGGCTTTGTGACACTTATATTCCTGGTCAACCGACAGTAAAGAGCCCCATGCAATCTACAGGTTATTTAAATCAAGAAAGAGATGCTTGTATATGGTGATGATTTGTCTTTAGCAGCCACAATTATTCCCACCTTGGAATTGGCAGGGAAAGTATTTGGCCAAAGTCTATCATAAACCGGCTGGTCCAACGTGACTTTCGTCTCAGTGGGTTAGAACAGGAATATTGAATTTGGCCAGGGTGCCAGACAAGGACACCTTCAAATCTTTTACGTCCACCAACTACTGTCAGCAGACCAGCTGCCTAGTACGATGTCCAGCTGTTGGACGGCACACACATTGATGCCTCACTCTGCCTGCGAAACACCAGCTTAACAGTTTATAGCTGGGTTGAGATTCAAACCCAGGCTAGACATCCAGTTCACAGAGGCGAATGAGATAATTATTACATCCAAGCTGAAAAACTCAAAAACACGAGTCTCTCGGTTAAAACGCAACTTGAAATGTATTTCATAAGAAGATGGCCACAGACTATCTGACTACAACGGATGTAATGAGGTATAAAACACTCATTTAAAAAAAATCTTATTAACTTAAATGAATGGCAGTAAAGAGAAATTGTTATTCTTTTTGCCACATGGAAATATAAGCCAGAATTGTCCAAAAATTCACACAAGCAAATGATTTTAGATGGTCAGTCAACTCTTCAAACAAACCAAAACGTGTGAAGTCACTGCTTACCATTCAAATAATAATTCACCAAATGTCTGTCCGTCCGTTTGTCCGTCCGTTCGAAGGTACCGCAAAAACGGCTGAACCGATCGCAACAATATTTTGGGTGGGTAATCCTGGGATCTCCTGGAGTAAAATAAGGCTATATTGTTTTTCCAATTTCAGCTTTGGCCTCCAGTATTTTCAGGTTTGGACTCCCGCATAACGTTTTTTCCCGGGTGCCGCACAAACGGCTGCACAGCTGCACTGCACAGCTGCACCGATCGGACAAAGACCTTTTATAAGGACATGGGTTGAATCCCTGCTTGAGAGAATGCCAACCCCCTCCCCGCCATCACGGCCGTCTCTCCAACTCACAATCCCACGAGATATGCGGAAAGGACGATCCAAAACCAATTATCTTATTTTTGATTCGTATATAAACATCATTAAAAGTAAATAATGACCTCACCCAAAGTTCAAACGACATGCGTTTAATCTCTACATGAGAGAATTCCACATAGCTATTTGGGCGGTGTATAAGTTAACAGATCGCTGTCTCCATCGATCTTGCCGAGGCAGTAACACCTATCAGCTCAAAATCCTTTTAACTGTTGACTTGGTAGTTTTTACAATGAAGGAAACATTAACAATATTGTTAAAAGTTTATTTTGTGATTAATTTGTGATTGGAGTTATGTTGTTTGGAATTTAAAAAAAGAGGTATTGAGTTCAAGTGAATGACGACATGCCGTGATGGTTTCTACTTTCTAAACGTGAACTTCGTGATCGCCATATGCAGATTCCCCATGGACCCACGATCGATGTTTCTATACGTGAACGTACCCGTTTGTTTGCGAACGGGTACGTTTTTCATGGAAGTCCTTCACGAACTTGCTGTCCATGACTGACGTACGACTGACGGTGCTACAGGAATGTGGAATTTATTGGTTTCATGCTTTAGCATTCGCCGTATCTGCATTGCCTGTTTGCTTCCGGCATCCCACCCGTGCATCCATAAAGTTTTAACTGCACACATTTCAGGAACATGATTTGCTGTGACTTGTATGAAAGAACGTGAATCATCTTGAACGTTACTCCACTTCATTTGCCTTCATATATTTTATGCTAAAATCTTTATGTGCTTTCCAGGTGATGTGCATTTTCCACGATATAAAATGATTGCCTCTTACAACACCTGAAAGCAGAATAGCTGATCATTTAGGCTCAACAGCTGGCAATTTGTAACAATAGAACCTTCATAATATTCCAGCATCTGTCTCAAAATACTTGGAAAGACAATCAAAAACAACGTTGAGGCTTGGCGACTATGAAAAATATCCAAATCAGCTAACACTTGTCAATCGCCGAACACAAATCACTCGACAGCAGTTGGTCATGTCCTGGTAAGATCAGGGATAACCCTCACGCCAGTCAGTGTTTCGTCAGATTTTGGCAGTTTTGGTCAGGTCAGTCTTTTGTGACTGCCACTGGTAACATGTAACCCAGTGCTACATGCCACATGGTTGGGTTGTTGGCAACAAAACCGACACCCTCACTGGCTTTGCCAGTGCGGAGGGTGACCGTGACACCCTATCAGGACCAAAGACAACACCTGTAAAAGGGCGGATGAGCTCCCGAAGGGAGCCAACAGCCATCCAGTAAAGAGATGTTGTCTCCTAAAAAACACCTATCTAATTTGGACCGGTTCGAGTCACATCAACAACAACAACAACATGCATTTTAAAGGCCATTTTCACTGCTAGAGCGGGGGTTAGCCTTGCGGTCCCCATGACAATCTTCTCCATTTTGCCCTATTTTCTGCATCTCTCCTTGTTAACCCCCTTGCCCGCATTTCTTCTTCCACCATCTTTAGCCAAGTCTTTCTCGGTCTGCCCCGTCTTCTACTTCCTTCTACATTCATTTCCATCACTCTTCTCAACCAGTCACTTTCATCCTTCCTCAACACATGACCAAACCATCTCAACCTGTTCCTCTTCACAGCATCAATCACAGGCTCCATTCCCATCATCTTTCGCAATTCATCATTTGTCTTCCTCTCTCTCAACGATACTCCGCACATCCGTCGAACCATTCGCATTTCCACCCTTTCCAACCTTCGTTGCTGCTCTACATTCATTAACCATGTCTCGCTCCCATAAATCACAACACTTCTCACACATGCAGCATACACCTTTCCCTTCAGCTTCAACGACACTCCCCTCATCATCAGCACGCCACTCAGTTCCCGAAACTTCTTCCATGCACATCTCACTCGAGCAACCGTTGCCGAGTCTGATCCACCTTCTCCATTCAGCATGTCTCCGAGGTAGCAAAATGTTTTCACACCTTCCAGCTTCACGCCGTCTCCAAGATCCAACTCAACATTTCCTCCATCTGCAGCTCCCTCTGTGCACACCTTACATTTGAATGTAGCTGCCACACTGGTTAATGACCCTGTCAGACCACTACATTTTTGATGAACCCACTCAGCGCACATTGTACACTGAATGGAGTTCACTCCGACACCCTTCCTACACACAGCACAGGGCCACTTTCCAGTTCTTCCCACCTCACCACATGCTTTACCACTTGCCATCACCTTCGTCTTTCCGATATTCACCTTCAGACCTTTTGTCTCCACACATTACTTCCACGTGTTCATCTTTTCCTTCAGTCCATCCATACTTTCCGCAATCAACACCAGATCATCTGCATACAACAACTCCCACGGTAAACCCTCCTTTACGTTCTGAGCCAGCACCTCCATCACAGCTTCAAATAGTAGTGGACTTAGTACCGACCCCTGATGCACTCCCACCTTCACCTCAAACTCACCACTGTTCCCGTCCTTCGTCCTTACAGCTGTGCGCGCTCTTTTGTACATTGCCATCACTACTCTGATCAACCATTCCTCCACTCCTAACTTCCTCAATGCCCATGTCAATACTTTGCGTGGAACCCGATCGAATGCTTTCTCCAGATCAACAAACCCAAGAAACAACTTCTTCCTCTTCTCCATGTACTTCTCCTGCAACTGCCTCACAATGAAAAGCACGTCTGTCGTTCCTCTTCCTGGCATGAATCCAAACTGCATTTCGTCGATCTTCACTTTCTTCCTTATCCTCCTCTCCAACACCCTTTCCAATACCTTCATTCCATGCTCCAATAACTTTATCGCTCGGTACGAGCCACACTCCAGAGGGTCACCTTTCCCCTTGTATAGAGGGACGAGGGTACTCAGTTCCCAATCCACTGGAATGCGGCCTTCTTTCAGCACCAGATTACAGATCTCTGTCATTCTCTTCACACCCCCAACTTCCTGCTGCCTTCAACATATCTCCCACAACTCCCGTCGGCCCTCCCGCTTTTCTACCCTTCATTGCTTTTATCGCTTCCTCAACTTCCTTCTCAGTTATCTTCTCTGCCGGTCCTAAAACTGGGTTACTCTCTATGTTGCCATCCCATTCATTCTCTGTATTCAACAGCATTTCCATATATCTTTTCCATCTTCCTTTAATTCCATCTGGGTCGACAACGATTTGTGCCACTTCATCCTTCAAGCAACTCACCCCCATCACATCACACCTCTCTTTCGCTATCTGCTTTGCAATCCTGAATACTGCTTTCTGACCCTCTTCCGAATCCAAGCGTTCTCCGAACATTTTCCTGCATGCCTCCTGCGCCTTTGCTACCTCCTTCTTTGCAGCCTTCCTGGCTGCCTTATAACTTTCATGCTCTGCTGTTTCTGCTCCCGTACCCTTCGCCTTCTGCCACTCCTTGAACTTCTTCCTCTTCTCATCAATCCTCTTTCCAACTTCATCATCCCACCACCATGTTTCCCAGTGCCTCGGTGGTCCTTTTGTCCATCCACATACCTCACCAACGGCTCCCAACAGACTAGCTTTCATTGACATCCAACCACTTTCAAGCTCAACCACATTATCCTCTACCCTACTCAGCCTCTCTTTTAATGCCTCCCTTACTGTCACCTCTTTCAACCTCCACACCTTCATTCTCGGTTGGTACTTCACCTGCCGAGCTCTCCTCGCACCTTTCACCCTTACGTCGCAGACAACCAAGTGGTGCTGTGAAACAGCCTCCTCCCCCGGGATCACCTTTGTGTCCCGGAGGTGCCCCCTATCTCGCCTACGCACCATCAGGTAGTCAACGGTTGTCGTCGACCCACCTGACGTGTATGTAACAAGCTTATTATCCTCTTTATGGAACTGAGTATTACAAATCAACAAATCAGCTCCATCAGCAAACTCCAAAATCCTTTCACCTTCTCCATTTCTCACACCATATCCGTAACCCCCATGAACTCCCTCAAAACCATCCATACTCCTTCCCACATGTCCATTTAGGTCTCCTCCTACCACAACAACTTCCTCATCTTTCACGTTTTCCATCAGCTTCTCTATCGCACACCAGAACTTGTCCTTCTCTTCATCGCTTCGACCAACCTGCGGAGCATATCCCGAGATGACATTCACCAAGAGCTTTCCAATCATCATTTTCACCATCATCAACCTATCACTCACTCTAGTCACACTCACCACACTGTCTACAAACTCCTCAGAAAACAGGACACCAACACCATTCACGCCCTCCGGGCACCCTTGCCACACAAACTTGTATTTCTGTCCCTGCCTACCCTTCACCATTCTCACACCACTTCCCTTCCATCTCGTCTCTTGCACACAACATATGTCCACTCTTCTTCTGACCAATACTTCCACCACTTCTCCTGATCTCCCTGTCATTGTCCCTACATTCCATGTCCCAAACCTCAGAAACCGATCTCCACTTCGGGCTGCACCCTGCCCATATGTACTTGTAATTGTCATGGTTCTCTTTTTGAGGCAATGTTTTTATAGCCGGATGCCCTTCCTGACGCCAACCCTCTTAGTCGCCTCTTACGACACGCAGGGATACGGTGTACCTATTCTTATCCAGGGTGCACACTGGGAGAGTCACATCAAAGACTGACAATCCCTATCGGTTAGCATCCACGGGGAGGAGGAAATTCCTCCTGAGGAAATGCTCCGCTGAGTACGGTGAGAAAAGCGGCGCCATTTTTATGACGTCGCTGGTACCCAGAGTATCCCGGGAAGTGACGGTAGTGACGGCACTTCCCCCAAGCTCAGTGGCTGTGTTAAGTGTTTGTCTCGTCAGTATGTCCGTGTGTGTGTGAGTTCTATTAGGAGCCTTAGTCCATGTATAAAAAAGAAAAGAAAAGAAAAAAAAGACCATTTAGTAAATTATTGAAAAGACACAAAAATGTCCCAATGGGCAATGGAGCTTTTCTTGTAACACATTCATTACAATTATGGCCCCATCAGTCAACATCCTTCAAACAGCCAATCCATTAAAGTAATGTATTATCATTTAACGTTTTAAAGGTTTTCCATTGGGTGGAATATGCTTTCAATTTTGGGCTGAACACTTTTTACCAACTTGGTCTCTCAAAAAATTATTTCCAGCCAATTGTCATTCAAAATCTGAATCATCCCACCGAGTTCTCCTGAACTCCTCAAGTGCCTCCCATGAGCCTGCTACACCTGAATTTGGTAATTTGATTTCCTCTTGTGGTCAGGATTGAAAGATTTTCCCATTGTGGACATATCCCAATCTAACACAAACATTACCAGGGTCATGCTGCTCCCCCGCCACTTGAACTGTTCTTCATGGCAAGGTCTATGTGACAGTACAGGATGATTGCAAATGTCTTGGTTGATGCATCACCTTTGAATGGTATTTCTTTAGTCTCTTTAGCTAACAATCCATTTGAATTCAGGCAACATACATCATCAACAATTGCCAAAAATGCTTGGTCGATCTGATGACCTCAAACTCCCCTCTGGGTGTTATCTATCTATAATTCCAGTAATCTCTGTGTGTGTGTGTGTGTGTGTGTGTGTATGTGTGTATGTCTGTGTGTTTGTCTGTGACCGCTGTTTCTCGACAACCACGGGTCCGATATACTTGAAACTTGCCAGGTATATTGCTGGGGACCCGAGGATGTGCCTTTTCAAGGTTTCATATTAATCGGACAAGTAGTTACCGAGCTATGTCCAAAAAACGATTCAACCAATCAGAGAGCAGCGAGCTATCACGTGTGCCGAACGTGCCGAACAGACTCTGCCTCGGACGGCACATTTGAGAGCGTATTCATTTATTTCACGTTGGCAAACTATGTTGGCGTTAAACTATGTTTTAAAACTAATTAAAACTAATTTGCGATTCTTTCGCTTTCCTGCGCGTTTGTGCACGCTATGGCGATTTCTTTACCAAACTCCGCAAGCCGTTCGCTTTGGACCAAACCATTTCATGTAAATAGAGGGGGGGGATTGTCACCGTACTCGCAAGCCGTTCGCTTTGGACCAAACCATTTCATGTAAATAGAGGGTGGGGATTGTCACCGTACTCGCAAGCCGTTCGCTTTGGACCAAACCATTTCATGTAAATAGAGGGGGGGGATTGTCACCGTACTCGCAAGCCGTTCGCTTTGGACCAAACCATTTCATGTAAATAGAGGGGGGGGATTGTCACCGTACTCGCAAGCCGTTCGCTTTGGACCAAACCATTTCATGTAAATAGAGGGGGGGGGGATATAATTTTAGATATATATATAGTACGGGCATGCCCTAGTGATAATAATAATACTAATATGGTGGAACTACCTAAGGGCTGTTGCCACCACCAACAATTCTGTTACATTACACAGTCCTGCTTATGGTGAGATATCGTTAAAACAGAACACATCATTTGCTCTGGTCCCTCCTGCTATTTTGCAAGGCCACTAATCAATCTGAGCTCACTGGAATCCGCAATTAATGTCCCGTGATTGGTCAGAAGGCCAACATGAGTTAATGCATTTTCAGTTTATTCAATACCACTGCGCACTCTCATTTTCAGTCAAATTTGGAATTTGTTTCCAATCATTTTGTGCAGTAGCCAAGTTATGCCGATAAAACCTTGAATGATTAATGTGTAAAAAGAGCACAGGCCTCCAGGAAACGTTGTTCCAGACTGACAGGCCTCAGGAAACTTTACCACGGCCTATAATGTGGCTCACAATCTGGATTTTGTTCTTGACCCAACCATAAACTATTGAACCGGTGCTCTGCAGGCAAGCATAATATTTAAAAAAGTGCACCATATGTCAGATGGGACATTAACAAGGGGACCTGCATTGATTGCTGGAAGCTGATTCTTCTTCGTTTGTATGCAGCATAAGGTTGCATCATTGGCTTAGGGCACGGCTGCGTTGTTGATGCAATGCTCCCCTGGTTAGGACAGGAATTTTGAATTTGGCATGGTGCCGAAAAAAGCTCGCCTCCTCTTCGCAAAGGACACCATAGGATATTTAACATCCACCAGCAAGTGCTGGCAGATGGGGCGCCCGTTTTACGTCAATCCGGGAGACGGCACACATATTGATGAATCACCCTGCCTGTGATGAAAGCTTATAGCTGGGTCGGGATTTGAATCCAGGCTAGACAGCTAAGAAGTGAGTATGCGTTTCTCTCGGCCATCCTGTCAGCCATGTTGGACGATAGAGATCGCAACTTGCTTTGGGACAAACATGGAGTAACTTATCGCCAGCACCCTGAATCAATTCCAAGTTACTGCCCTGACCTATACAAGGGGCACTGCATCAGCAGCACAGCCAGGTCCCAATTGATGATGCAACTTGAAGCCAAGTGCTGGGTGGACAAGAAAAAGGAATAACAAACCATTGATGATGCAGCTGTGACAGTATTAGAGTGAAGGGATGAGGAGGGGGAAGAGAAGACTTAGCACTCCCTTTGCTGATAGGGCACAGAGAATGAGATGATGGAGTGGGGGACGGGGGTGGGCGGGAGTGGGGGTAATGGAGGAGGGGGGTGGGGAGGGAGAGGGAAGGGGGAAGAGGGCAGGTGCAGGATCAAGGTTGACTAGCCACAATTTTTTTGTTAAACTTATTTTAGAACATCCCTTGTGCAAAAACAAAACTGTACATTTTTGAAACGCACCTGCACGACGTAGCCGGATCTGCATTTAAAGTCTGGAGGTAGTGGGACTCCATCTACAAGAACATCTCCAGACAGCCCTGAAGGATGCTTGCGGCCAGCCAGGATGTCCAGGAGGCTAGAAAGAATTGTGCAGTGGAGTTATGAGTGACACAGCATGCCAAGCACAGACGCTAACATGAAAGGAACCGCACTGAGGTCGTATGTTGTTGTAAAGAAGAAATAAAAACTTTTTCGTGGCTCTTTGGCTATCCTATTGTGTTACCTCAAATACTTCTGAAATACATTCAGGAAGTTGATATGCATTTTATGCCTCCACCGACGAAGTCGCCGGAGGCATTATGTTTTCAGGTTGTCCGTCCGGCTGTCCGTGATAGGTTTTCGTTACCGCAATAACATGAGAACGGCTGAAGGGATCTTGGTCAAACTTAGTGCAGGTATGTATAATGAGGTAAAGATGAACTGTTTAGATTTTGGGGTCACTATGTCAAACGCCAAAGGTCAGAGGTCATGTTAGGTAAAAACTCCTGTTACCGCGATAACTTGTGAACCAGTGATGGGATTCTGACCAAATTTGGTACAATTATGTACAATGATGTAAAGATGAACTGATTCGATTTTGGGGCCACGAGGTCAAAGTCTGAAATGGGACTATAACTTGAGAACGGCTAAAGTGATCTAATTCAAACTTGGTACAGGTATGTATAATGATGTAAAGATTAACTGTTTCGAATTTAGGGTCAAGAGGGCAAAGGTCAAAGTCTGTAATAGGTCTATAACTTGATAACGGCTGAAGCGATCAAATTCAAACTGAGTACAGCTATGTATAATGATGTAAAGATGAACTGATTAGATTTTGGGGTCAAGAGGTTAAAGGTCATGTCAGGTAAAGATGTGATAACTTGAGAACAGCTGAAGGGATTTAAATCAAACTTTGTACAAGTATTATAATGATGTAATAATGTGGGGGGAGGCATATCGGTCGACGTCGTGACGGCGATGAGTGTTGTTCTAGTTTTAATATATAAAATTGACCGATTCAAGTGCTTGGGAAAAATTGTAACATAACATACAAAACTAGAACGGCACCCAGGAGAGAGCATACCTCCGCCAGGTGAACAGTTTACGTTTTGTATCCTAGAGTAGACCAGAAATTCACAATACAGAATCACATTTAATCAAAATCATCCGTCCACAACTTTTTGAGATATCCTGCTTTGTATCGTTTTTGGCCCTATCTCCCAATGGTGAAGAATCAGTTTAAAAATTCTAGTAGCCGGATCCGGATCCGAATCTTCAACAAAATCTAATCATTTCGCCCATGTCACATACGCTACCTCTCTGCCAAATTTCGTCCGAATCCGTCTGCAACGTTTTGAGATATCTTGTTCACAAACAAACAAACGGACAGACAGGGGTGAAAACATAACCTCCATCCACCTTTTGTGGCGGAGGTAATGATGTCCAATATGGCTGCAAAACATAAAATCACCTACATATCTGCCAGAAAACCCTCTTTGGTGAAACTACCAAAATCAAGACTCTCCGCTCACCTTCACTCTTTCATTCCTCTTTTTTCCCGCCTCTGGAACAAACTCCCACAATCTATTCAATCCCACTCCTCCCTCCAGGTCTTCAATACAGGTGTTCATCACTATCTCGTATCTTCCCCCATCCAAAACCTTGATCTTTTCTACCCCCGTTAAAACACCAAATCCACCTCTTTCAATCTCCAACTTCTTTCCTGAAATTCCTAGTAGTGTTAATTTGCTTTATACTGTGTACCTGTACACCTCCACCCCTCCCCCTAACCCTCTCCCTTCCACAGATCTACCGACGTCCATGTTCTCTACTGCTGTTGTGCTTGTATGTTTTCCTCTCTCTCCTGCTCCCTTTATTGTATGTTTGTGTCCGTGCATGTTTTCATGTTTAATGTGTTAGCTCTTACACGAGCCTCGATTCTGTATACAATAAAAAAAAAATCTGCTTGCATTTTCGGTCAAATATTTCGTTAAAGCGTCCACTCAATGTCTGGGTGATTTGTGGTTCCACCGGCCAAGTCATACCAAAGATTTAAAACATGGTAGGTGCTGCTTCCTTGCTTGAATCACAGCATTTGAAAGGACAGAGCTTGTAAAAAAAAATGCTGGGAAGGCAATGGCAAAGCACCCAGGATAATCCTTGCCTAAAAACTGCCTCGAAACCACCAATGCTCAGTAAAGAGTATGGTACATGACAAATCAAAACTTCAGACAAGGGTCCAAACCAATATAACTGATGCCAAAGGTTTCATTTATTGACAACATAATTGCTACATTTATTGTTAAGTAACAATTAAACATGAACAGTATGCGTGACCGGATGCCATCCGCAGTCAATAAGCAACCTTATGGCATCTCTTAAATGAAAATGCTATGCACCCCCCCCCCCCCCCCCCCTCACAGTGCAACTGCAGAATTACCAAATAGAAGTTTAAGACTGTGTCAAGGACAGGCTCAAGTGTCATGATGTGGAATATGTAGAAACATTGGACCGTTTCTAGTCACTAAACTTCAGTAAAGAAACCAGCAGAATGAAGTGTGAATGGGGATTTTGGAGTCAAATAAGCTGATGCGCAGTTCATTCAAGTCCCTGATGGCCAAGGGTTAAAGCATGTAAACAGAAGGGGAAAGGAAGCTCGAGGTGTTATTTGTATCCCACACACAACGTCCGCATGGGATAGATTGACCCTGACTACGAAAGGTAACATTTCGCAGAAGATACAACGGTCATGTTTACTGATGCATAAGGGTGATGGCGATGACGGGAGTGATAGACACCACAAAGACAGTGACATGTCTGAGAGCATGTAAGTGACACCATGATGATGTACAAAAGCTAGTTGAAGAATTGACACAGTTTCAAGTACTTGAACATGCTCAAATATACCTGGTAGGCATATCAACAACAGAGGTAGTTCCAGATGACATTAAATACGACCTTGAAACTGCTGCTGAAAGAGGAAAGCAGAGTTTACATAGTTTGTCAACAGGCTTATTGAGAAACCCAGCGAATTTCACAGCAGTCGTCGCAAAACGAATTCCAAAACTATGACAAACATTCACACTGTCACAGTCAGCACAGACCAAAAAAAAAAAAACTGCTACTGTGAAGGCAGACCATGATATTTCCTGAACAATCATAAATGCAGACGAGGCTGGAAGTGATATTGACATAGACTCCAAACTGGAAAGGGAGCTATATCCTACGCTTTTCACTTGCAAATACTGCTGGAAAATTGAGACCAACTAATAAAGCACATGATGGAGTCATTCTTTCAGAAGGTGGTGCTTCACACAAGGTCTTGCCATTGCTGACATGCAAACATCTCTGACACCTTTACAAACAGTACAACTTCCAGTTTCTAAAATAAACAAGCGTTACGCCTAGGTCCCCCGTCGGTGAAGTGATGTGAGTTGACAAAGTGAACGACGCAAGGCGGCCATCTTGGATTTTGACGTGGCGACCCAATTTTCAATAGCGTTCTTCCTTATGCCTAGATACACCCACACACCAGATTAGAAGTTAGTAATTCGTTTATTAGTCCCCCTACCAGTGCACACCGGAGGGGACGATAGGTTTGCACGCCGTTCCTCCGTCTGTCAGTCCGTCAGTCTGTCACGCAAAGAACAGTTTTCCGGACTTTTTTTCTAAACTCGTAATGCTAATGATTTCAAACTTGGCACATGGTTTCCTCATAAGTTACAGATCAAGTTCGAACTTCACGACGTTTCGATCATTTTTGACAAAGTTATGGCACTTTGAACTTTGGGAATTCTGATGATCCTTAACTCAGTGCCATTTTAAGTTTTAATCTCCTTTAAAAAAGATTCTCTGCAATAATAGGACCGATTGAGATCAAATTTTCACCGTAGGGGGGACTCGGTCTGTAGAATATTTTAATGTTAATTATGATGTCAGAGGTCACGTGGTTCGGCCGCCATATTGTTTTTCATGAAAACACGAAAACCCCTTTTTCTCTGCAACGGCTGAACAGATTGAGGCCAAACTTTGCAGGCAGAATCGCATACCCATGACAAACAAAAAAGTCAGCGAGCATGACGTCATGCATCACATGGTTTCAGAGTTATGACGTTTTTGAGCATGAAGCTTTAAAACCGAGCCCCTCCCTAATTTTTGAACCAATCGAGGGGAAACTTCACAGATCTGTTCAGCATGTCAGTCTACTAAAATGTCCTTTTGGAATTGGCAATAGGGCACGTGGTTTGGCAGATATCGTTAATTAAACGAAAATGAAAAAAAAAAAAAGGATATCTCTTGTTTATTCTAGAGTTCTCCTCAAGCCGCACCACGCACCCTCAGCCTCGTCTCGCGAACGTCAAAAGCGCGACACAGCGCAAGCTTTCGGGAGGGGCGGAGCCAAGCCGAGCAACATATATATACACATCGATCATTGATCGTGAACCAGAAAATATAATAAATTACTGATATTTAGTGACTCGAAAGGTTCTTTATCAACAACTTATTTTGTCGTGCTTCTGCTGACCTGTCTGCAAGATGTATAAATCGAAGTCCCGAGTGCAAATCACAGGTGAGCCCGTCCTGAGGTAATTATCGATTGGGAACGATTCAGAACCTGTGGGTAAATAACCCTTGGTAATTTCCCCAACAGTTTTCCGGATGACAGACTGCCGGTAGGGGACATGTATTGCAGCGCAATACTCAGAATGCTAGTTTTTCCAAGATATTCCGCTCACAAGGTTCAGACATACATGGCGGCGGCCATCTTGGATTTTGACGTGGCGACCTAATTTTCAATAGGGTTCTTCCATATGCCTTGTTGCACCCACACACCAAATTAGAATTCGGTCCTTCGCTTACGCACGCACGCACGTCCGCACGCATGGATGCACGCACGCACGGACGGACGCACACACGGACGGAGGGGAAAACCATAGTCCCCCTTTCGCTCCGCGGTGCGATGGGGGACAATAAATGCACCAAAGTGGACATAGTGTACTGTGAACAATCAATGAAGAGTGGAACACACCAATCTCGCACTGAAAATCAAGGCATATCCGTAGAATTATTAGAAACCAGCATGTTGAGTTTCCTGATAACTTGAAGAACTTCGTTTCTTGAGATTAAAACAAAGCAAACCTTACGAGATGCCTTTGTGAACAGCTTCTTTTTACATCACCCCTGGTGATGCCAAAGAGCGAGTGGTTGGAGGAGGCTTTGCAAATATTGAGCAGACATTTTCCTCTGTTCATCTTGATGTGTTTGGACCCTGTTCCGCAAGTGAGGAAGCAGATACACAAATCTTACTTCATGCCAAGGATGCCAGTGATGCTGGATTTCAGCAAGCCAATGGTTTGTATGGTGTCCTCTCAACAGCATCCATTACCTGTTGACTGTGGTTATCGTATGATAGATAATGTGTTGAAACCATGCCAAGTGACCAGGCAAACGCTGTCTATTCAATGTGCTCAACTGAAAATATGCAACAATACACAGCCAGGCTTTGAATGCAAAACAAGGCGGTGTGCTTGTACAAAGGTCACTGCTGTACCAAAAGCTGTGGCTAGCCTGCCTCCATGCATTGGTTCCTACTGGGCCATGCTGAAACAGCTTGGGTACTTCTGTCTTGTCTGCCTCTTTGGTCTGGAATGGTTGAAGGCGAATGAGATATATAATTAAGGAATCTCCTAATCGTTCGTTGGTTAGTGGGCATGGTATCGGTAGTGGGTAAGGGGTTTGTTGCATCAAAATTATTATTGCTTCTTGTGTATTCCCTCCCCCCTGGGGACCATTTTTCTTCAACATTCTTGGTCTCGGGGTGAAGTTGGGTGGTCGTGATCACTTTTGTAATTTGGCATGTCCGTTAAAGGACTGATTTGGTACGGTGACCAGAGCCTCATAAAATACGGTGTCATCCACCTCATCAGCTCCCCTCGACCATTAATCAGTAATCAGGCCCACAGCACCAAATGAGCACAACATATACGTTGGCTCCATTGTCCCATTAGTAGGGTATTATGGCAGTGGACACGTGATCTGACTTTGGCCCATTGAACCAGTCAGCAGTTGTGGCTGCTGTTGGCGCAACCCACCGGAATTCTGAATGGGAAACTGGAACGGTCAATTGGCTACAACATTCCGCTCCTTCCTTATGACATTCCATGGAACTAAGTTGTTTGTCATAGCCGATCAGAAGCTGCTGATGAGATTGCTCAGTGGATTCGTGCAGCATGTTGCTATTAATCCCTTCTCAGATCTTCCAAAGGGGATCACATTATCAGCACTGGTTCACTCCGACCTGTGCTGCTGTGATTTTTTTTTGTATACAAGACCGAGGCTCAGGTAAGAGCTAACATTAATTACAAAAAAAAAAAACGCACACAAAACATACAATAGAAGGGAGCGGGAGACGAGATGGGGAGAGAGAGGGAAGCACACAAGTTTAACAGCAGAGAACAAGGACATTGGAAGATCTGTGGAAGGGAGAGGGGAGGAGGCATTGGGGGGGGGGGGGGGGTGGGAGAGGTATAAAACACAAGGACACTGTTCGGTCTTCCAGGAAAGAAGTTGGTATTTCAAAAAGTGGATCTGGGGTGAATTAATGGGGGTAGAAAAGATCAAGGTTTTGGATGGGGGAAGATAAGAGATGGTCGTGAACAGCTGTTTTAAAGACCTGGAGGGAGGAGTGGGATTGAAGAGAGTGTGGGAGTTTGTTCCAGAGTGGGAGTAAAGAGGAATGAAAGAGTGAAGGTGAGCAGAGAGTCTTGATTTTGGCAATTTCACCAGAATAGGGTTGGTGGCAGATCTTGTGCGACCTGTAGGAATATTTGGGGGACAGAGCACAGAGAGAGCTGGGGGAGCAGGGCCGGAGAGGAGTCGGTAGAAGACAGAAAGACCACCTACCTGCCTGCGGTGAGTGAGTGAAAGGCCCTCACAATCAGCTTCATTGTGGGAGATTCCAATGATTCTGAAAGCTTTGGTTTCAAGGGCGTGAAGCCGAGCTAGGTGTGAGGCAGGAGCACCAGCCCAGAGGGGAGAGCAGTATTCCATTGAGCTGTGGATGAAAGCCTTGTATGTGGTGAGGAGCTCAGGTGTGCCAAGGAAGGACTTCACACGATGGATGATGCCCAGTCGGCGACTGGCTTTGGAGGCCAGCTTGGAAATGTGGTTTTCCCAGCAAAGATCATGGCAGATTGTGAGACCCAAAAGCTTGAGTGACAAAACTTATTGGAGAGGATTGTTGAGAAAGTGGATGGGAGGGTTGTCCAGTCGGTCTTTTCGGAGAGACATAGTAAGAGTGTGAGATTTGTCAGGATTGAAAGACATGTTCCACTTGTTTGACCAGCCTGTGATTTTGTCCAGGTCTGCAGAGAGTGAGGAGGCTGCAGACTGCCGATCTGAGGGATGAGGAATGGAGCAGCAGAGAGTGGAGTCATCAGCAAAGAGATAGAGATTTTCCAGAGAGTCGGAGAGATCATTGATGAAGACCAGAAAAAGCACAGGGCCCAGAACACAACCTTGGGGAACTCCAGCCTTGAACAGGAAGGGGAGATGAGAGAAATCCATTCAGGGCCACACGTTGACTACGACCAGAGAGGAAGTCCGCAAGCCATGTGTGGAGATTTCCATGGATACCATAGGAGGAGAGTTTGGTGAGCAGAGCAGGGTGCCAGACCGTATCGAAAGCACATGATATGTCAAGGGAGACAGCTCTGATTTCCTGTTTGGCATTCAGGACCTCCATCCATTGTTGAGACAGCAGAAGCAGCATGTCCAGAGTAGAGTGACCTGGTCTAATACCAAATTTGTGATCAGAGATCAAGCCATTGGAGAAGAGGAAGGATTTGATATCCGAAGCAATGATGGATTCCATGACTTTGCTTATAATTGGGAGCAGGCTGATTGGTCTGTAGTTACAAGGATCGTGTTTAGCATCTTTTTTGTGTGAAGTGGTAATGTTGGCTTGAGTGACAGATTCCAATGTGACAATTTCTCCCTCACTTTTGTGATCCTTCGCTGACCTTGACCACCAACTGATAATATGCTCACTCTGGTCACCAA
>NC_136264.1:155072098-155112098 GCF_964187855.1 Myxine glutinosa | reverse complement strand
TACTGGATTCTCTGGGGGATGGGGAGCCAGTGAAGCTTGTAAAGGACGGGGGTGATGTGGTCACGGGTCCGGGAATGGGTGAGTAGACGGGCAGCGGAGTTCTGAATGTATTGGAGTTTATTGGTGATTTTTGAGGGTGAACCATAGAGGAGGCTATTGCAGTAGTCCAGACGGGAAGTGATGAAGGCGTGGATGAGGGTTTCTGCAGCCGTGGAGGAGAGGGATGAGCGGAGACGGGCAATGTTTTTCAGGTGAAAGAAGGCTGACTTTGTGATCTGTTTAGTGTATTTGTCGAAGGAAAGGGTTTGGTCAAAGATGACGCCAAGATTCCGGATGTGAGGGGAGGTGGATACTGGGATACCGTCGATGTTGAGGGCAAAGTTATGGGTGGATTTTGTGAGCGTTTTTGGGCCAATGATGATTATTTCAGATTTATCACAGTTAAGCTTGAGGAAGTTGATTTGAAGCCAGGATTTTATTTCAGTGATGCAGTTTGTCAGGATAGAGTGGGTGTCGGTGGAGACGAACTTGGTGGAGATGAAAAGCTGGATGTCATCGGCGAAGCAGTGGAATTGGAGACCATGACGGCGGATTAAGTGACCGAGCGGGGACAGGTAAAGGATGAAGAGGAGGGGGCCAAGAACTGAACCTTGGGGGACACCTTGGGGGAGGGGAGCAGTGGGGGATTTGCAGTTATTGATGGAGATGAACTGGCATCTGTCATAGAGGTATGATTTAATCCAAGAGAGGGCAGTGCCGGTAACGTTAAAGGTGGATTCAAGTCGGGTGAGGAGGATAGTGTGATCGATGGTGTCAAAGGCAGCGCTGAGGTCGAGGAGGACGAGAATGTTGAGGTTGCCAGCGTCAGAGGAGAGGAGAAGGTCGTTGGTGATTTTGAGGAGAGCAGTTTCAGTACTGTGGTTGGACCGGAATCCGGATTGGAATGTTTCATACAGGTTATTGGCAGAGAGATGATGTTTGAGTTGAGTGGCTACAGCGCGTTCCAAAACTTTTGACAGAAAGGGTAGGTTGGAGATGGGTCTGAAGTTGTTTAGGGTGTCAGGGTTTAGACCAGGTTTTTTTAGAATGGGGGTAACAGCAGCAATTTTGAGGGAAGGTGGGACGATGCCTGTAGACAGGGAGGAGTTTATTGTTGCAATGATAAGTGGAGAGAGAGCAGGGAGGGAGGCTTTGACAAAGCTGGAGGGGATGGGGTCAAGAGTGCAGGTGGCAGTTTTCATTCCTATGAGGAGTTCAGAGAGGTCAGTAGGGGAGATTGGGGAGAACCGAGACAGGGGATGGCAGGACAAGGGGGGGCAGGTGGTTGGAGGGGGAGCGGGTGCGGCGGTGGTCAAGCTGTTGTAGATGTTGTCAATTTTGCGTTGGAAGAAAGAGAGGAAGGAGATGCAGTTGTCTACTGTGAATGACTGGGTGGTGGTGTTCAGGGGGCGGAGGAGTTTGTTTATTGTCGAGAAGAGTGCTTTTGGGTTTCCGGAGCCAGAGTGGATAATTTGAGAGTAGTAGGCAGAGCGGGCGCGGGAGAGGGCATCTTTGTAGTGTTGTAGGTGGTCCTTGTAGGCTTGGGAGTGAACTGTGAGACCCGTTTTATTGCGGAGTCTTTCAAGTTGGCGAGCACGAGTTTTCATCAGGTGGAGTTCAGGGGTAAACCAGGGAGCAGAATGGGTGAAAGAAACTGTTTTGGTTTTTACAGGCGCAAGCTGGTCAAGGCAGGAGGAGAGAGTGTGGTTGTAGTAGTCAGTGAGGTCAGAAGGGGTGTGGAGGTCAATGAAGGGAGAAGTGGACATTTTTTCAGAGAGGGTGGATGAGAATGAGGTAGGTGAAAGAGCGTTTAGCTTACGGAAGTTGATTGTGCGATAATGCCTTGGTGTTGGGGCGGGGATGTTGATGGTCAGAGTGATGGCTAAGTGGTCAGAGAGGGTGAGGTCAGAGCCATAGAGATGGTGCAAATTTAATCCAGTGGAGCAGACAAGGTTCAAAATGTGACCACGGATATGGGTAGGAAAGTCGACATGTTGAGTGAGGTTAAAGCAGGTGAGTAAATCAGTGAAGTCAGTGGTTATTGTGGAGTCAGTGGAGTCCATGTGGATATTGAAATCACCAAGGAGGAGGATTGAGGGGGAGAGGGAACATAGCTGGGTCAGAAAGTAGGAGAAGTCAGACAGGAATGATGGGTGTGGTTTGGGAGGGCGGTAGACGACAGCCATGACTGACTGCGTGCGACCAGAGAGTTTTAAAGCCAGGTGTTCAAATGATGGAGCAGATGAGATGGAGATGAGGTTGGCAAGCTTGAAATCAGCTTGGCAAGCCTGGGACATACACTACATGACCAAAAGTATGTGGACACCCAAGCACCCCACATCTCATTCCAAAATCATGGTCATTGATATGGAGTTGGTCCCCCCCCCTTTGCTGCTATAACAGCCTCCACTCTTCTGTGAAGGCTTTCCACTAGATGTTGGAACATTTCCGTGGGGATTTGCTTCCATTCAGCCACAAGAGCATTAGTGAGGTCGGGCACTGATGTTTGGCGATTAGGCCTGGCTCGCAGTCAGCGTTCCAATTCATCCCAAAGGAGTTCGATGGGGTTGAGGTCAAGGCTCTGTGGAGGCCAGTCAGGTTCTTCCACATCGATCTCGACAAACCATTTCTGTCTGAACCTCACTTTGTGCACAGGGGCATTGTAATGCTGAAACAGGAAAGGGCCTTCCCCAAACTGAGACCAGGAAGTGACCATTATTCTTCAGCACTCTTGGCCTCGGGTGAATTTGGGTGGTCGTGGTCAATTTTGCAAATTGGCATGTCGGTTAAAGGACTGATTTGGTACGGTGACCAGCACCTTATAAAAAACTGTATCATGCGCCTCATCATGAGGGTCCTCATCATGAGGTCTTGCGGGTCCCATGACAATCATGGTTCCGTGTTTTGAGGCAATATTTTTATGGCCGGATGCCCTTCCTGACGCCAACCCTTGGTCGCCTCTTACGATGTGCAGGGATACGGTGTACCTATTCTAAACCGGGGTCCACACCGGGATCATTCATCCCAGCAAGCTGGTACTCAATTTGCCGACCTCGGAAGGATGACAGGCTGAGTCAACCCCCCTGGCGTTAATTCAGCGATCGACCGGGATTCGAACCCAGGATCCTAGGATCCCAAGCCGGCACCCTAACCGCTAAGCCAACACCAGGCTCAAAATGGCCTTAAAACGATCATTCATTCATATATATGCGCCTCATCAGCTCCGCTCGACAGTTAATCAGAAATCAGGCGCACAGCACCAAATTAGCACAACGTGTGTGTGTGTATATATATATATATATATATATATATATATATATATATATATATATATATATATATATATATATATATATATTGTTACGGACACGACTTAGATGTTGCTTGACCGAGCGGAATGGCCGCCGTGTTCGCACAAGTTACCCGATTACACTCGAACGTTGGCCGAATCGCGCTATGCTAAATCAATGAAGGAAAAGGACACAACGGCTGGGTTAAATGACACGACACCAGGGGTACAGTTCTCAAGACCTCCGGAGGAGGATATAATATGGGGTATGCAGAACGTTTAGATTACACGGCACAAGAGGTACAGCACAGAAAGATGGGCACTTATACACGGTCTTATCTTAGCCCCGACAGACCACAGACAAACGGGACAAGACTGACTCACACAGGGATTGCTGGCAAGGAAGGGCAGGTAGTCGATGGCTCAAGGTGCACCTTGGCTCAGGGGCAGAATCGACTCGGTCCGGTCCAGAGATGCGGGAGGTATCTCTCAGCGCTAGGAGGTGGCGTCCTTTCTTCTTCGTAGCTGAGGCGCATCTGACGTCACCTCCGTCTTCCTGCGCATGTCCAGCGGGGAGTGACACGCCCTCGGCTCGTTAGCTCCACCCCAGATGGAATCGGTCCGCCGCTTCTTATTGGGTGCGGGGGGTTACCGGGCTCCGCCCTTGACGAGGAGCTGACAGTGAGCCCCTGCGTGGTAACCCCGTCGGAGCACATGGGCAATGGCGGCTAACCAAGCCGGAGTGAGGACGCACACTCCCCGCGCCGCCGCCGCGCCGCCCCCGCTGTTGTTGTAGTTGTTGTTGTTGTTGTTGTAGTTCCATGAGGAAGAGATGCGGGGAGGTATTGGGAGGTCCTAAACTTGCTAACGGTGCCATACAATCACATTCTGGTGCAACGAAGAGTCAGAATTAATGGAAACGAGTCCTTAACTGACATAGACTAAGAATAACTAGCAAGATGTCCTATAGTTGTCTACGTGAGATGCGGTGAACCTGGGTGCGACATTTAATGGGGGAAAAAGGGGAAGGTCGGGGCTACAGAGTGTTGTTTACAGACAATGGGACTAGGGAATGGGGGATTGGGGATAGTTGGGGAGTATTGGGGAAATAGGGGAATATTTACAAGCGGATATGGATGGAGGCCAAATCCCATATCCGCAACAATATATATATATATATATATATATATATATATATATATATATATATATATATATATATATATAATATGTTATGCCAAAAATCCAATGCAAGTGAGATCGATACCGTTTTATTGCCACAAGGGATTACCTTACATTACCTGTTGACTATATGTGGATCATGTCCACTTCTTTCTGCAAAAATGCCTCCATTCTAAGGTATAAGTGTAAAATAAAAATACAAATACAATGACTCCACCAAGAGGCCAATGAGCTGGATCACTTTTCCCTGGTGAAATAAGACATCCATACCTGTCATTTTCAATGGTCTAAAAGTACATACCCTTCCTATCAACAAGGCCAATCTTTTTGAAGCAAACTCAACCTTTGACAATCAAGGACATCCTTTGCCTGATTGTCCCTCCCAGACTGACTAACATTTTTACTGGCACTATTACATTATTACAACCAAGAAAGTGGCCAAGATCATCCAGGGGATTGAAGTCTTAAAATCAATTATTGGTCCTGATGGAATTCCAACAAATGTTCTCTTATAGACTTTCTTTCTTTCTTATAGACTTTCTTAACTTATAGACTTATACATGAAACCTTCCTTAATATGTTCAAAAGATGTACCTGAACACAAAATCAATTGTTCCTAAGTCTGAAAATTGAGCAAATTGAGAAATTCATACAAACTCAAAGAAATACATAGGATTGGTTGCTGAAGCCATTTTACCCGAGCAACCATGGCAAGATTAACAGGTTTTGGGGGCATTGTAATGTCAAAACTGTGTGTGGAGGTTGAAAGAGGTGACAGTAAGGGAGGCATTAAAAGAGAGGCTGAGTAGGGTAAAGGATGATGTGGTTGAGCTTGAAAGTGGTTGGATGTCAATGAAAGATAGTCTGTTGGGAGCCGTTGGTGAGGTATGTGGATGGACAAAAGGACCACCGAGGCACTCGGAAACATGGTGGTGGGATGATGAAGTTGGAAAGAGGATTGACAAGAAGAGGAAGAAGTTCAAGGAGTGGCAGAAGGCGAAGGGTACGGGAGCAGAAAAAGCAGAGTATGAAAGTTATAAGGTAGCCAAGAAGGCTGCAAAGAAAGAGGTAGCAAAGGCGCAGGAGGCATGTAGGAAAATGTTCGGAGAACGCTTGGATTTGGAAGAGGGTCAGAGAGCGGTATTCAGGATTACAAAGCAGATAGCGAAAGAGAGGTGTGATGTGATGGCGTCGAGTTGCTTGAAGGATGAAGTGGGACAAATCGTTGTGGACCCAGATGGAATTAAAGGAAGATGGAAAAGATATATGGAAATGCTGTTGAATACAGAGAATGAATGGGATGGCAACATAGAGAGTAACCCAGTTTTAGGACCGGCAGAGAAGATAACTGAGAATGAAGTTGAGGAAGCGATAAAAGCAATGAAGAGTAGAAAAGCGGGAGGGCCGACGGGAGTTGTGGGAGATATGCTGAAGGCAGCGGGAAATTGGGGTGTGAAGAGAATGACAGAGATCTGTAATCTGGTGGTGAAAGAAGGCCGCATTCCAGTGGATTGGGAACTGAGTACCCTCGTCCCTCTATACAAGGGGAAAGGTGACCCTCTGGAGTGTGGCTCGTACCGAGCGATAAAGTTATTGGAGCATGGAATGAAGGTATTGGAAAGGGTGTTGGAGAGGAGGATAAGGAAGAAGGTGAAGATCAACGAAATGCAGTTTGGGTTTATGCCAGGAAGAGGAACGACAGATGCGATCTTTATTGTGAGGCAGTTGCAGGAGAAGTACATGGAGAAGAGGAAGAAGTTGTTTCTTAGGTTTGTTGATCTGGAGAAAGCGTTCGATAGGGTTCCACGGGAAGTATTTACATGGGCATTGAGGAAGTTAGGAGTGGAGGAATGGTTGATCAGAGTAGTGATGGCAATGTACAAAAGAGCGCGCACAGCAGTAAGGACGAAGGACGAGAACAGTGGTGAGTTTGAGGTGAAGGTGGGAGTGCATCAGGGGTCGGTACTAAGTCCACTACTATTTGAAGCTGTGATAGAGGAGCTGGCTCAGAACGTAAAGGAGGGTTTACCGTGGGAGTTGTTGTATGCAGATGATCTGGTGTTGATTGCGGAAAGTATGGATGGACTGAAGGAAAAGATGAACAAGTGGAAGGAATGTATGGAGACAAAAGGTCTGAAGGTGAATATAGGAAAGACGAAGGTGATGGCAAGTGGTAAAGCATGTGGTGAGGTGGAAATAACTGGGAAGTGGCCGTGTGCTGTGTGCAGGAAGGGTGTCGGAGTGAACTCCATTCAATGTACAATGTGCGCTGAGTGGGTTCATCAAAAATGCAGTGGTCTGAGAGGGTCATTAACCAGTGTGGCAGCTACATTCAAATGTAAGGTGTGCACAGAGGGAGCTGCAGATGGAGGAAATGTTGAGTTGGATCTTGGAGACGGCATGAAGCTGGAAGGTGTGAAAACATTTTGCTACCTCGGAGACATGCTGAATGGAGAAGGTGGATCAGACTCGGCAACGGTTGCTAGAGTGAGATGTGCATGGAAGAAGTTTCGGGAACTGAGTGGCGTGCTGATGAGGAGGGGAGTGTCGTTGAAGCTGAAGGGAAAGGTGTATGCTGCATGTGTGAGAAGTGTTATGATTTATGGGAGCGAGACATGGGTAATGAACGTAGAGCAGCAACGAAGGCTGGAAAGGGTGGAAATGCATATGGTTCGGTGGATGTGCGGAGTATCGTTGAGAGAGAGGAAGACAAATGATAAATTGCGAAAGATGATGGGAATAGAGCCTGTGATTGATGCTGTGAAGAGGAACAGGTTGAGATGGTTTGGTCATGTGTTGAGGAAGAATGAAAATGATTGGTTGAGAAGAGTGATGGAAATGAATGTAGAAGGAAGTAGAGGACAGGGAAGACCGAGAAAGACTTTGCTAAAGATGGTGGAAGAAGAAATGCGGACAAGGGGGTTAACAAGGAGAGATGCAGAAAATAGGGCAAAATGGAGAAGATTGTCATGGGGACCGCAAGGCGAAATTGCCTTAAAATGCATGTTGTTGTTCTTGTTGTTGTGTAATGTCAAAACTCGGCTGGAGAGAGATTTTGATATGCTCCTAATGAGTCAAAGCATTATATATATATATATATATATATATATATATATATATATATATATATATATATATATATATATATATATATATATTATTTGTTATTTTAATTTTTTTAACAGAAAAATCCAGTAGTCATTGTTTTTGTGAAATACTCGAAAGACAAGAACAAGCTACAATTCATCCTCAGAGTCGGAAGTGTCAATTTCAATGTGTTCAGGTTGATCTGGTGAAAGTGAAACATTTTCACATCCTACATAAGATCACAGGTCTGTGCAAGGAACCTTGTTCGCCAAACAAGAACATCTCCTTTGTGAACACTGCATTTTCTTGCAGGAGGAGTGTGCCCACTTCATAACACTTGCAGGTGCAGGGGGAAGTCCCATCCAATCGACCACTAGCTCACCACCATCAAATTTCCATCCATGATCTGTTGGAGGTGGAATGTTTGGCAAGTTCTCAAGACATCACTTATGAATTGCTGCCTGATAGTTTGCATGGTGGATATGTTTGTGCAATGTATCCTTGTTGGGTGGCAAACATTTCTCTTCACATCTACAGGTCTTGAACATCTGACGCCTGGCCTGGTTCACATCTACACAGCCATTCTGGCCATAGAGGTCACAAGTGAACATCTCCAGTCCTGTATACAGAGTTTCATAAACCTCAAAAGATGTTCCCAACTTCTCAAATGTAGCACAGTGCTCTTTACTTGATATCAAGATCTTTGTAGACTTCACCTTCCCCATACCATACAGGGCACTGACTGAATCACATCCAGAAAAGCAGTGAAATCCAACCAGAGCAGAGCACACCTCCTTTCTAAAGTGATGAAAGATATGCTGGACGTCAACTGTGCGTGTGGCCTTTCCCTTTCCAGTGTGGAAATAGAGTTTTGCGTCAATATCCTGGCAGAATGCAATACGTAACACAAATACATCTGTGTCTGGGCTGCGAATGACAACATGATCACTTAATCTGGCTGCAAATGCACTATCCAATAACAGTCTAGTGTCTGCCTCTTCTTGATTGGTGAAGAGACATTGGATGGCTACTACTTCAAGATCAGTTTTCATTTCATTCTGACAGAGCATGACATTCACTGCCATGTCTAATTATGGGTGTTACATCATCAATGATTTCCCTTGCATTCCTGCACCAGTGTTCACAGAGGAACTGTAAAATATTCTCTTTATTCTGGCCACATGACAAGAATTTTGACCACTGTTTGGGTTTATTCTGTTCAGCAGAGAAGATTTTATTGACATGTATTCCTCTTACTGACCGTCTACTTCTCTCACCACCTTTGATGTTGTTAGTATGGTATCTATCAGGAACAAAGTGCACCACTTTCGACTTATCCAGTTTGGCATGTCTCACTAGGACTGAGAGTACCTGATCAGCGAGCTGGCCAAATGTTCCTGGTGGCTTTAGAACTTGAATCAATGCCATAGCATCCCACACCCATGTGGAATCAATTGGGATATCACTGATGGTAGGAGTAGGGTCTACTGCTCCCTCTAGAAAGTGTAAGAACTTTGCTTTGTTGGTCTTGTTGAGTGATCCATCATAGTTTGCAAGTGGCAAGGGCAAAGGACTCGGTGAATGAGTTAGCATCTCATCAATATCCAACTACCGCACTGTACCAATCACCATACGCCTGGCAAAAAGATTCCGTTCAGCCTTGAGAGTGATCTCTTTACTCTTCACCTTTGATACCGCTGCCTTTCCTGTGTCCTTGAATGTCTTCAATTTCATTTTTGTGACGGGATCATGAAAGCCAATATCTGAGGCTTGGAGTCGCTTCACACAAAACGTCTGACATGCTGCTTCTCCTTTCTCATGCGCTTGCTGGAGATCTTGCACCACAGGTGTTGATGCAACTTTCCCTGAGGTAATGTGAAAAAGCTGATCGGATTCCAGGATCGAAACGGGTCTTATGATATCTAGCTTCTAGAGCCACAAGATCTTTCCCTCTGGTGTTAATGAGAAGCGCCTCATCTTTCTTCAATTCTGCTGCAGTGAGCAATTTCCCAGCTGTTGTAGTCTCACAATGGACCAACCTTTCTTTTTTTTTCTTTTTCTGCTATGTGGTTCTACAATGTTCTTGTCTTTCTTACAAAGGAGACAACATACTGGCAGAATATGGGACGATCTTGAACACACAGCCCTGGGATGAGCTGTCTTTGACCGCAACAGCCTGATCTTGGGGGCAACTTCATCTGGTCCCTCCCTGCTCATGTTCAGTAAATACATCAGCTGCATTGAAGAAAGGAAGATTGACAGGGAGAGAAAGAAATAATGATAGGGAGAAAGAGAAGGAAAAGGAAAATGGAGAAAAGTTTTGAAGATGAAAATATATATACATGTCAATGAGTATGCAAACATAAGTTATTAGTCAGTAATGTGGAACACATGAAAGAACGCTATTTAGTGGGGCTCAAGTAAAGTCATTCATCAATACTCCAATAACAATTAATTAAATTTAATGAACATGTTCATCAGAACAAACACTAATAACAAATTAAAAAGTTAATTAACATGCTAAATCCACTGCAGGGATTTAATGGAGATTATGGTGAAGAGATATTCATCACTTCTCAGTTTTTCGGACAATTAAAAAACAGTAATATGAACCCACTGTGGTGACATTAGCACTAGCACTTGAGAAGACTATCAATACCACAGACAATTACTTTTTTTTCACGAAGAGTAGAAAAGTCAGCACTACGCAGATCTCAGTGCATGGGACATGTACAACTACACTTCCTAGATGAACAAAACGGCACTATAAAGGGATGATTTCAAGCTTGAGAGAGGAAATCAATAAAAAAAATACATTTGAAAATTAATGTGGATGTCTACTCACAATGCCCACTGCTTTGGGGCACGTTTGTAGGCTTCTTATTGGCTCTGTCAATCTTGCACTTGTCTGTGAATCGCATGTAGCACTTGCGATGATGTCCAGCTTGGGAGGGGATGGTATTGAGTCTTTCTGGAGCTCTAACAAGCTCCAATGCATAAGTTTGGATTGCATTTCGTGCAATTTCAGCTTCTTTGGTTTCTGTAGATTTCCACTGATGAGCACTTGTGATGAATTTTAGCCAACTAACTTCCGAAAATGAAGTAAGCTTTTCTTTTGAACCGGCAACAATGTGCATGCAGCATACATCAGCTGGGCTGTGATATTAGTACAAAACCTGTGATTAGCCAATTCGTCGGCCCTTGCAGACACAGCATTTGTGATTGGTCTGTTAATAGCGACTGTTTCAAAAGCGAATTAAACGTGTTTGTGGATTTTTATTTTTATAATATTTAGATATTATAAAAAAAATTTATCTTACTATAATTCACCAAATGTCCGTCCGTCTGTCCACTATAATTCACCAAATGTCCGTCCGTCCGTCTGTCTGTCTGTCTGTCCATCCGTCCATTCGAAGGCACTGCAAAAACGGCTGAACCGATCGCAACGATATTTTGGGTGGGTAATCCTGGGATCTCCTGGAGTAAAATAGGGTATATTGTTTTTCCAATTTCAGCTTTGGCCTCCAACATTTTCAGGTTTGGACTCCCGCATAACGTTATTTTCCCAGGTGCCGTACAAACAGCTGCACCGATCGCTGCACAGCTGCACCAATCGGTTGCACCAATCGGACATGGTGACCTCAGACAAAGACCTTTTATAAGGACATGGGTTGAATCCCTGCTTGAGAGAATGTCAACCCCCTCCCCGCCATCACGGCCGTCTCTCCAGCTCACAATCCCACGAGATATGCGGAAAGGACAACCCAAAATCAATTATCTTCTTTTTGATTCGTATATAAACATTATTAAAAGTAAATAATGACCTCGGCCAAAGTTCAAATGACGTGAGTTTAATCTCTACATGAGAGAATTCCACCTACCTATTTGGGCGGTGTATACACCACCAGATCACTGCCTCCATCGATCTTGCCAAGGCCGTAACACCTATCGGCTCAAAATCCTTTTAACTGTTGACTTGGTAGTTTTTACAATGAAGGAAACATAAACAATGTTGCTAAAAGTTTATTTTGTGATTAATTTGTGTTTGGAGTTATGTTGTTTAGAATGAAAAAAGAGATATCTAGTTCAAGTAAATGACAACATGCCGTGATGCTACACGCTTTGCGGATCGCCATATGCAGATTCGCCACGGACCCACGATTGATGTTTCTATATGTGAACGTACCCGTTTGTTTGCGAATGTGTACGTTTTTCATGGAAGTGCTTCACGAACTTGCTGTCCATGTCTGACGTGCGACTGAGGGTGCTACACTGCTACAGGAATGTGGAATTTATTGGTTTCATTCTTTAGCATTCGCCGTATGACTGTTTGTTTGCTTCTGCCTGTTTTTGCCTGTTTGCTTCTGGCCTCCCACCCATGCATAGCATGGGTATCTCACTAGTATATATAATATTTTTACTTCTTGTGGAGGCCGTTGTGCCATTGCTCCTACAGAAACGCCATAAGCTATTTATAAACATTGATTCGATATTTGTCCAAGGGAGAAAAACACCTTGGGGGGGGGGGGGGGGGGGGGGGGGGGTGGGGTATATTAATGGTATTGATATTGTTTTGTCATAACATTCATATTATGCTATTATCGTTAGTTTTGTTATTTGAAGCGGCCTTGGAAAAACGCCACGATAACACTAACTTAACATTGATATACACCTCAACTCGCAACCCCATTGACAGCAATGGTGGGGAAAACCCGCTCGGGGGAGAAAACCCCCCTTGGGGAGGGGGGCAAATGAATGTGCTACAACCTTCATTATGTATCCATTCATCATCCTGTCAAGTTTGGTTGAGATTGGATAAGTAACGACGGAATGTATTGGCATCAAAAATTCATCAGACAGACAGACAGACATAAATGGCGTATTTTAGTATGATGGGAAGATTGAAAAAAGTAATCAGTGACCTATTATCTATTACTGTTGGAAATATCAAGTAGCCCCCAGGTGGAGAATACGAAAAAGTGTTATTTTGAGGCATGGCCCACGGTCTATTAGTTAAGATTTAAAGAAAGTGGTAAACTGGGGGAACGATTGACTTGTATCCTTCAACGTGAAGACGACTCAGTTGATGGCCGTATATCAAATAAGCTCTCCATGTTTTCCAACCTTTTCAATTGGTTCTTCTTTGTTACAGAGACTCATTAGTTTCATCTGGTTGGGGTTAATATCTGCTCTAACCTCAGTTGGGATAGGTATATTTCCAGTATCACAAAAAAGTCCTTCCAAACGCAATGGCTGTCTATAACATGCATGATGATACCTCCCTCCTTTTCTGCCGGGTGGCCTGTAGCTACGTTAAGTCTCTTCTCCACAAATCATCATGCAAGGAACTCTGAAGGTCTCTCTTCCATTTTTGCCCCTGAACGTAGGTACCTTCAAACATTCCACACATTTTGCAGCTTCTTCACACCCTACTGTATTTATACCTCAGACCAACACTGATTCATATGCTTCCAGCTTCTTTACTCATGCTGCTCTACTCTGGACCTTCTCGCCAGTATCCTATTTTCGCCTCATTCTATGACTCTCCACAATTTAAAAGGAATGTTAACAAACTCTCTCTTATACTTTTCTTGTGTAGCCCCCACCGAGAATGACATTTGGACTTGTGAATGAAAATTTCCATAGAAAAAAAAACCAGGTGATTCTTAAGAAGGAGCAAAACCTTATTTAGGAGTTTGAGGCAATATGCAGTTAGGTATATAGAAGACCATTGAGAGAGAGAGGGAGAGAGGGGTTGATAATACAAGAGTTATAAAATGACTGTTTTTCAGCAATGCCATTTTTCGAAGTCAGAGGCGGACCCATATGTAGCCATTCATCATTGTGGCAGTTAAATCCCTAAAAAAGAGGACCAAGCAGCAAGGATAAGCAGATAGGAAGAGGTCTTTGTCATTCGAAAGAGCTTTATAGATGGGTGTCATGGTCATTTGGAGGACAATACAGCATACACAAAATGAGAGGTTGTTGTGGATGGGAATACACAGCCAGACATATTCCAGGGTTTTACGATGGGAAACAACTTTGTGTAAAGGTTTTATAAACATAAACAGCGACACAATCTCCAGTGCATGGAATAGGCCAATCAAGGCAGTAGAGAACGTATCCATGAAGATAAATAATGCAGTCTAGTACACATAGTAGAAAGGGGGTTTGTGGAAGTCGGGAAGGGGAGATTTAGATGGGAGATGGATGGGGCAGAATGCTTTCATGCATCGGTGCAGCAATGCAGCACAACAACCAAAAATGGGAAAACAGGAAGAAGAGGGACACCTTTCAAACTATAATCACACACCTAATCAGGAAGAGCTTAACTAATCGCATACAACTGGACAGGAAGGAGTGCAAAACATTGCTTGACAGCATGAGCAAGTAGGCATGCTACCAACCTGAGCACCTCGGCTCCTTCCCCTCTCTCCTTCCTCACCTTCTACAACCACTGGAACCACCACCATTTCTCACAACCAAATAATCGGTGCAAACAAACCCTCATCTAAGATTCTTGATCTGACTCTGAACATAAGGTAAAAGAACAACATTTAAGATGAAATATTTTACATCAACTACATCCAACTTAAGTATGCTTACAATTTGTTATTGTATTTGCTAATATCATTACCTCCCATAATCTTTTGAAGGTAATCTCCAAAAGGTTTTTGTTCTTTCAACTACTGGTACAACAACTTTCCTTTGCACTAGACATGGCAGTCATGTGATGGACAACTTCAAGTACCTTTTTGAAGGTCGCCCAGGAGCACTGAGCAACTGAAATGTTGATTGCGGCCAATCTTAAAATTGATCAAGTCTTGCTTCCAGTGATTCATTGAAGTCTATGTTGACAAGAAATTTCAACAGGAGTGCCTATAAATTAACTTGTGAATTTTTGTTTATAACATAGAGCATCTCTTGTTTTATTTTTTTCCAATGTGCCACCAGTCCTTTTGGCTTCTTCACATGTTTCTTTTAACTCTGGTGTCTTTTCTACAGATATTATCATGTACAGATATCATTATAAATAACCACCTTTAGAGGCCATTTTTCCCCGCAAAGCGGGGGTTGGCCTTTTTCGGGAACCGTGGTTGTTGTTGTTTTTCGGTCCCCTTTTTGAAGCAATGTTTTACGGCCGGATGCCCTTCCTGACGCCAACCCTTTTTGCCGCCTTTAATGACAAACAGGGAATTACCAGTGAACTGGTACTCAATTAGCCGACCTCGGAAGGATGACAGGCTGAGTCAACCCCCCTGGCGTTAATTCAGCGATCGACCGGGATTCGAACCCAGTACAGGAACCCAGTACCCAGAACCAGTACCCAGTATCATTCTGCAGATATATTATGCTCAAACAGAACAACCAAGAAAAGACCCACCAACAACCTGGTTAATTCACACCCCTGGCAGATGTTCACTGAATACATCTAATCTGGCAGATGAATCAATCACCTGGCCATATTCAATATGTTCAACTACGTGAAGGCAGAGGAAAAACCAGTTTAAATAAAGTTATGTCTTTAAAGTGAACTTCAAGGTTTACACCAACAAACCTGTTGAGCATATTTATTACAGTGAAAAATAATAAATATAATCAATACTTGCTTTGAAAAAGTGTGTGTGTGTGTGTGTGTGTGTGTGTGCGTGCGTGTGCGTGTGCGTGTGTGTGTGTGTGTATATTTATATTTAAGTACAGTGCCTATGCCAAGTACAGCCAATAAATATTGGGTAAACAATGCTGTGCCAACGTATAAAATGAAAAGAGCAGACTTTGTCAGGTGATATTCTTCCATAGCTTACAAACTTCCTCAGGATAGTAGCACTCACCTGGTCTTTCCAGAACCAGTTGGTCCCATGATTGCATTCATTCCTGGCCTCATGACACCACTGTAAGGTAAGAATAAAGGCATAGACGCTCCAGTTGACCAAATAAGAATACCCACATTGAAGAAACGAAAATGAAGTGCATGGACATTCCCGTTTTATGCTTATTTGACGTCAGGACTCACCTGATGTTCGTCAGGATCTTCCTCTCGGTGTATTGGCGACAACATGGTAAACCGCTACCAGTCTTCACATAGTAGTTGACATTCTTGAAGCTGAGCACCGAGCCTTTCTTCATCGTGGTGCCACGATTCACTTTAGACCCTGCTTCAAGGTCTTGATCTGGATCTTGCTGTACCCACACATGATCCATTTTTGATGGTAAGCCTTTTTGTTCGGGTGTAATGCTGTTTCAACCTTTTAACCTACTGCTGGCGTGCGAGCTGAGAACCGTGCATTTCATATCAACCTTTTATCTATAGTGGGCGGGATTTCTCCCTGGCTATTCCTGTTCAGGAACTATGTGCTGCGATTCTGATTCGTGATTATGGCTATTTTAAAAAATATCATGGTGCTGCAATACTTAAACCTACTCTTTATATGCAGGCTGAATTTCATATTAACTTTTGAAAGAGTTACAGAAATTGTGGTCATTTTGTAGTGTTTATGTATCCTGAATATGACTTTGCACTTCAGCATAGTATAATCAATTATTGATAAGATGCAACTGTTAAATATATACTCATGAGTTTACAAATGTAAATAAACTTTTTCCACTTTTAAATATACACAACAACCAGCCTTTTTTTTTTCTTTCAGACTTACTGTGCAGTCAAATATATAAGTCTAAAATTATTCCATTGAAATTCCATAAGGAAGAGACACAAAAACAATAGCAATGCCAAATTGTGCTCAAACAATATTGTTTCATTGCCACAGCACAATGGGATCCTGGCCAAAAACACCAAAATACAAACTTTTTTCAAATTAAAATTTCTCTCGCCACAAAGAGAACAAGAAAGAGCAATCAGAGATTGCAGACCATCACCAGGTCATGTTTTTAGTGGTTTTTAAGGCATTTGCGTTAAAGCAATATGGCGGCCGAACCGATGACATCATTATTTTTATTTTTTCTCCACCAATTTATCCCTAGATGACAGAAATTTCATCTTGATTGGATGCAGTTTTGTACTTGTTGAATTATGACGTCATAATGGAGGCACTTATGACATCATTACCTCACCACCAAAGGTGGATGGAGGTTATGTTTTCATCCCCGTCTGTCCGTTTGTTTGTGAACAAAAATCTCAAAAAGTTGTGGACGGATTTGAACGAAATCTGGCAGAGCGGTAGTGCATGTGACAAGGACGAAATGAATAGATTTTGGTGAAGATCCGGAGTCGGATCCGGCTAGTATAATTTTTTAAGTGATTATTATTCACCATTGGGAGATACGGCCGAAAATGATAAATAGCACGACATCTCAAAAAGTTGTGGACGGATGATTTTGATTAAATGCGATTCTGTATTGTGATTTTCTGGGCTACTCTGGGATACAAAACGTAAACTGTTCACCTGGCGGAGGTATGCTCTCTACTGAGTGCCGTTCTAGAACGAATCTGTCCGATTAACATATGTTATTCCCCATGGAGAGTTATTTACAATGAACCATGTCTCAATTTTTTTTCTATGCAGCACTTTCAGAGATAGAGGTGCAAGGTTTTTCGGTTTTTCCAAGATGGTGCGAGTACCACGTGACCTGTGACATCATCATTTTTTTCTACACCAATTTATACCCAGATGACACTCAATAAATTTCATCTGGATCAGATGTAGTTTTGTACTTGTCGAATTATGACGTCATAATGGAGGCAACCTATGACATCATCATCAACGTATGTTACTCCCCATGGAGAGTTCTTTACAATGGGGCCATGTCTCAATTTTTGCTATGCAGAGCTTTCGGAGATATAGAGGTGCAGGGTTTTTTCGTTTTTTTCAAGATGGTGCCCGTACCACGTGACCTATGACATAATAACCACCTTTAGAGGCCATTTTTCCCCGCAAGCGGGGGTTGGCCTTTTTTGGGAACCGTGGTTGTTGTTGTTTTTTGGTCCCCTTTTTGAAGCAATGTTTTACGGCCGGATGCCCTTCCTGACGCCAACCCTTTTTGCCGCCTTTAGCGACAAACAGGGAATTACCAGTGAACTGGTACTCAATTAGCCGACCTCGGAAGGATGACAGGCTGAGTCAACCCCCCTGGCGTTAATTCAGCGATCGACCGGGATTCGAACCCAGGATCCTGGGATCCTAAGCCGGCACCCTAGCCGCTAGCCCAACACCAGGGACCTATGACATAATAATCATCAATAAAGAAATATACAGGAGGAGGTGCACCTATAGCGAAACTTTCCTGTCAATTTGACCAACGGTCTGGGCCGGATTTAGGAATGGGCAAGCTGGGCAGTTGCCCAGGGGCCTCCACAACCAGGGGGCCTCCACATATGGACGATCACAAGAAGCTGCACTCTCACTGTCTGAAAATTTCGAGTTCAGAATTTTCTTCCAGTAATTGATCAGTTTCTGAGTTCATTGGAGCAACGATTGGAAGCCTATGAGAACACCTGTTCTCATGTCGGTTTCTTGCGTAAACTGGAATCACTGGACTGCGATGAAATCAAAGCAGCTGCAGCAAAATTGGTTGCTGAGTACAAGGATGATCTAGATCAAACACTTGGTGTTGAACTTGTGCAGTTTGCAGCCTTCCTCACTCATTTACTGGAATACGAAGATGATAAGATAGAGAGAACATTTCCTTTACAAAATGTTGATGAACAGGAAAGTTGCGGATACATTTCCAAATGTCGAGATAATGCTGCGGATGTACTTGGTGCTCATGGTCACAAACTGTTCTGGAGCCCGTTCATTCAGTAAAATGAAGTTCATCAAGAACAGCAGCCATCAAGAACAGCAGCCGGTCTGCAAGCAGCCATCCATCAACTGGACTGGTCTCCCATCTCTAATGCCTCTGACATCAATTCTTCCTGGGAATTCTTCCAAAGCAAACTGCTCTCTCTCATGCACAGATTTATCCCATCTCGTCTTCAGTTGTCTTACCCTTCCTCCCGTCCATGGTACACTGAATCTTGTGGTGAGGCAGTTGCCCTGAAACAACTTGCCTTTGCGTCTTGGAAGGCAAATCCAACTGAAGGCAATCTCAGTTCCTTCCACCAAGCTCGAAACAAGTGTGTTTCTACCCTCAGGAGTGCCAGGAAGCACTATCTCTCCACACTCAAGATTGAACTCTCAAACCTGTCTCCTTCCTCCAAATCCTGGTGGCGTCTGGTCAAATCCGTTTCTGGTGTTTGTTCCTCCTCCATCCCCTCCCTTACCTCAAATGGCTACACAGTTGACACCGCACGTGACAAAGCCGAATGCCTCAACTCTGTGTTTGCCTCAAAATCTTGTGTCCCAAACCCATCTCTCTCTGTTCCCACCTTTCCCAGTCGAACCCAACTGCTCCTGGACTCTGTATCCTTCTCTCCTGACAAGGTGGAGAAGTTTTTATCAAACCTCGACTCTGATTCTGCAACTGGACCAGATGGCATCAGCCCTCGGGTCCTAAAATCCTGGTCTGCCGCTCTATCTCACCCTCTCTCTGTTCTTTTCACCCTCTCTTTTGCTCAATGTCATCTGCCAGCATCTTGGAAATCAGCAAACATTACCGCTTTACACAAAAAGGTGCAAAAACAGATCCTTGCAACTACAGACCAATCAGCCTGCTCCCAATTATCAGCGAAGTCATGGAATCCACCATTGCTTCAGATATCAAATCATCCTTCCTCTTCTCCAATGGCTTGATCTCTGATCATCAATTTGGATTCAGACCAGGTCATTCTACTCTGGACATGTTGCTTCTGCTGTCTCAACAATGGATGGAGGTCCTCAATGCCAAACAGGAAATCAGAGCTGTCTCACTTGACATATCACGTGCCTTCGATACGGTCTGGCACCAAGCTCTGCTCACCAAACTCACCTCCTATGGTATTCAGGGAAATCTCCACTCATGGCTTGCGGATTTCCTCTCTGGTCATAGGCAACGTGTGGCCCTGAATGGATTTCTCTCATCTTCCCTTCCTGTTCTGGCTGGAGTTCCCCAAGGTAGTGTTCTGGGCCCTGTGCTATTTCTGGTCTTCATCAATGACCTCTCCGACTCTCTGGAAAATCCTCTCTATCTCTTTGCTGATGACTCCACTCTCTGCCGCTCCATTCCTCATCCCTCAGAACGGCAGTCTGCAGCCTCCTCACTCTCTGCAGACCTGGACAAAATCACAGACTGGTCAAACAAGTGGAACATGTCTTTCAATCCTGACAAATCTCACACTCTTACAATGTCTCTCCGAAAGGACCGACTGGACAACCCTCCCATCTACTTTCTCAACAATCCTCTCCAAGAAGTTCTGTCGCTCAAGCTTTTGGGTCTCACTATCTGCCATGATCTTTCTTGGGAAAACCACATTTCCAAGCTGGCCTCCAAAGCCAGTCGCCGACTGGGCATCCTCCGTCGTGTGAAGTCCTTCCTTGGCACACCTGAGCTCTTCACCACATACAAGGCTTTCATCCGCAGCTCAATGGAATACTGTTCCCCCCTCTGGGCTGGTGCTCCTGCCTCACACCTTGCTCGGCTTCACGCTGTTGAGTAGGCTGGGCCAAATCAGGGGTGATTTTCAATTTTTCATACTACAAGGTTGTAATTTACTTAAAAGTTGTGGTTGGTAACAACAACAAAACCATGAAATGTTTTTTCAAAAATATTGACGTCTTACGGTAAAACAGCCCGTTACCATAGCAACCGTTACAGACGACTCAAAAAATTCTTAAAATCGATGATTTCTCAGGCTGTGTATGACCCCCAGAGTTGATTCTGGTACCAAAAGATTCAGAATTGAAAGCCAAGGATGATTGGATAGCTTAACAATGTCTGTGACACAATTCAATACAACTTTTATCCCAAAAACTCATTTTTATCTCAAATTTAAGGCATTTGTTTGAAAAAAAAATGAAAATTTTGCTTTTTAATCATAGAATAATCATTAATCAGAGCTATAGTCAAATTAAATGTACTTTAAATTAACTTTTGTCATTGATTAAGCTTTTTTGTCTCAAATTTAAGGTCTGACATTGAACATTGATAACAAAATAAAAAACCTAGTCCCAATTGTAATCAATGGAGGCCAATGACTTCTTAGTCACAACCTCAGTGGATGTTGCCAGTCCATGCAGCTTCTCCCTGACGCCCTTCACAACCCTGTATAGAGCCTGGAGCTGCGCCTCAGATTTGGGGGCCTTGTTAGTGTTCAAATCTGTGGCGAGTCCAAGTGTCTGCTCTGCTGCGTCATTGACAACTGGGAGTTTGGCCACAACTTCCTTGCCATGACGATAGCTGTCTGAGGTGGGCCACTGTGCAACGGGGAGCTTGACAAAACTGGAGTCAATACCCAAGAGTTCAAACATGCTCCAAGAGTCGTAACCAACAAAGTCGTTGAGGGCTTTACTCCCCAATTGCTGTGAGGCTGGCATCTCCTGTATCATGTTATGTGCAGTCCCATGGTACCTGAGCATAGCCCTTCTCATAGTCTGCTTGTCAGATGACGTTCTGTCCGAGAAGAGTGCCAAAGAGACCAATCTCTCTGAGAGGTACCACAAATGGTTTTGTAGCTTCTCTCGGGCCACAGTCACAAAGGACAGAAATTTGGCAGGCCACTTTGTTGGATTCTTTGCGATACTGGCCTCAGCCTTGAGGAGGTTCTTCATCAGGTACATGTCGTTAGATGGTGCATCTGCAGCACTGGTACATGTCAACCACGCTTTAGTGTAGAAGACTGACATGAATGCAGCGAGACTGGTTATGTCTTCCAGCTCTTCGGGTGTGTAGATATCTCCCAGCTACCAACGGAAGAGTGCCACCTTTATAGTGTATAAAGTCTTGCTCATCCAACGGGCGTGGTGGAATGCCCCAGGAGCTTTGATAGTGATGGTCCTCATACCATCAGGGACAGTCCCTCCAAGAAACAGCAGTGTGAGGTGTGCCAGCTCCAGGTAGTCGTGTCGAAGAGTCTCCTTTGTGCTATTGTCCACCCACGTCTGAAGGAAGGTGATGGTGACATGTACATTGCCAGCCAGCTCTCTCTGTTGAGCAGACACCTCGACCAATGTGTAGTTGCCCTGGTCCAATTCACTCCAAGTGTTGAGCAGTCGCTTGAACAGCTGTTCATTAGGTCCTGTGGTGGGGCCATACACTATTGAGCAAGACGCCCCTCCAACCAATTCGTGGATGTGGTGCCGACACGCCAGTTGCAGAAGACTCCTGCCAAACTCAGTCTCCAGTCTTACTACGACTCCACTCTTGACCCCAGAGTTCACTGCCGTTGTATCGAAGACAAGAGCGCCTATCCTTGATGTGTGCAAGAGCGCCTTGAACGCCCTGATGAATGGTTACAGTAACAACCGAAAGCAGGCATTAAAATTAATGATTGTAAGCTGCTTTTGTTAACTTTTTTTTATTGAAATGAAGATGGCCAAATTTAAACAACGTTATAACAGTTATAAAAACTGGACAATACAAGGTTGTAAAAGACAATTTAAAGTCAATTTAATCTGATTAATGGTTATCCTATGATTAATAAGCAAAAGTTTCAATTTTTTTCCATAAATATGCTTGAAATTTCAGACAAAAATCAGTTTTTTGGATAAAAGTGGTATTGAATTGTGTCACAGACATTGTTACGCTATCCAATCATCCTTGGCTTTCAATTCTGCATCTTTTGGTACCAGAATCAACTCTGGGGGTCAAACACAGCTTGAGAAATCGTCAATTTAGGCATTTTTTGAGTCGTCTGTAACTGTTGCTATGGTAACGGGCTGTCTGACCGTAAAACGTCAATATTTTTGAATTTTATTTTCATGATTTTGTTCCTGATACTCACTCACAACGTTTAGGTAAATTACATTGAATTAGGAAAATCACCTCCGATTTGGCCCAGCCTACTGTTGAGGCCAAAGCTTTCAGAATCATTGGAATCTCCTGCGATGTAGTCAACTCCGAGGGCCTTTCACTCACTCACCAAGGCAGGTTGGTGGTCTTTCTGTCTTCTACCGACTCCTCTCCGGCCTTGCTCCCCCAGCTCTCTCTGTGCTCTGTCCCCCCAATATTCCTTCAGGTCGCACAAGATCTGCCTGCAACCCTCTTATGGTTAAACTGCCAAAGTCTAGGCTCTCTGCTCACCTTCACTCTTTCATTCCCCTTTTCTCCCACCTCTGGAACAAACTCCCCCACTCCCTTCAATCCCACTCCTCCCTCCAGGTCTTTAAAACAGCTGTTCACCACCATCTCTTACCTTCCCCCATCGAAAACCTTGATCTTTTCTACCCCCGGTAATTCACCCCAGAGTCCTTGCAGTGTTCATATGTTTTATTCCTCTCCCACCTCCCCCCAAGTCCTCCCGATGTCCCTGCTCTCAAATGTTGTGTTTGTGTCCTTCCCCCTCTCTCTCCCCATCTTGTCTGCCGCTCCCCTTGTTTTTTGTGTTTTGTGTGTCGGTTTGTCTTTTTGTGTGATTAATGTTATCTCTTTCACGAGCCTCGATCATGTATGCAACAACAAAAAAAACAAAAAACAAAAACAGACTCCATACCACAATGTGTCATGATAGGCTGTCACCTGGCCTTGATGAGTATCGAATGTGACATTCTCAGAGAGATTGACTTCGACAAATTGATCAAAGACTTTGCAAGGGTCAAGTCTCGTAAAGTGCCTGGTCTGTAAATATAGGTATTAGGTACTTTTACTAGATTCTTATGATTCATCATGATTGACCTGCTTGCTTATTCACTATTCAGATTCTATATACTTGAAACATGGGAACTTTGTAGATTCTTATAGATTGATCATGATGTTTAAAGATGTGCCTGCTTGCTTAATCAAATTCTTTACACTTGAAATATAGGAACTTCGTAGATTCTTATAGATTCATCATGATGTTTAAAGATGTGCCTGCTTGCTTATTATTATTTGCTTCAGATTATTTGTACTTGAAAAATATACTTTATGGATGACTGTAACTATGTCTTGTCACATTTTTAGTATTCTAAGGTAGGGTGGGCCTCCACTACTGCAAGCTGCCCAGTGGCCTCCACGTCTAAATCCGGCCCTGCCAACGGTTGCAGAGAAAATCATATTTATTCTGTGCAGTCAGACAGACAAACAAACAGACTGAAATGCAACACCCTCTCCTCTGGCGAGGGTAAAGATTGCGCAAGCATCGTTCCACATGCCATAGCTTGACTAATACTTTTGAGAAAGTACTTTCTCAACAATGAAGTGAATGCAGATGCTTACAGTTTTGCTGGAGGGTGTTTCTCACGATCACGGCTGAAAATACTTTATGAATGGATACAATTTTCTTTACCAGCCAATAGATTTCCTTCGTATATAATGACTTTGGTTCATCTCTTGTATCATATCAACAGATCACTCATGTGGGAGGACATCTATGTTTCGGTCTGGCCATTTCCATAAAAGGCATTTTGTTCGGTTGTATGGGAAATCAATTGGCAAGTATTTACATTGTATTTAAGAAGCAGCAATTGAAACTCAGGAATGAGCTTTTCAACCAAGGAGGAAGTTTATAAGAAACCAGCAAAGGGTAAAATAAAAGATACTGTTGTGGCGGGCACAAGGGGCAATAATTCCGTGCACCAGTGGGTGGCGCGAGCGTCCAGGCGGGGAACGAAAGCGCATGCCCCGCCTTTCGACCGATCGGCCACGCCCGGGGACAAGGCGTGGCCTCGGGACATATATGCGGGCTCTAAGCTCGAGCCCGCCCAGTGCTGAAGTGCGAGCTCTTAATAAAGACTCTGTTTGTACCAACGCGTTGTGGCCTACCTCTCTGGCAATCGAGTCGTGTGTGCACAGCACCACACTGTAATCAATTCAGCAACACCAATGACAGTGTCCGCTCTGAATCTGAGAGGTCGGCGGTTTGAACCCCGGCAGAGTCACGCTAAGGACTTAAAAAATGATATGTGTTACTTTCTTTCTTGATGCTCAAAGTTTATAAAGGATGGAGCATGGTCAAACAACCATATGTTGGCAAAATTATCACAGGCTGTGATGGGCCTAATGGCCTGCAGCTGTGTTGAAATTCCTTGTAAGGGAACTCTCGTTATAACACCTATTGAAAGTAGGAAGTAGAAACCATCACAGACAGAGTGAGATTCACCATGATATGTTGGTGCACATTCACATTGGAGGCATGTCGGCACATACTGCAACTGTTGCAGAAGGATGCAACAGGAAGGCGGTTCGACAAGCAAGAGGAGACGATCAAATTTTGCGGTCAGTTTAGAGTTTTACAGTTGGACAAAAGAGGGGGTTGGAAGATCAAAATAGCAGACAGGGTGATCTATGCCTGCAGCATCTACCCGAATGCAGGTTCAGTACTGTCGATGCAGTTTCTTGGCAAGAGTTATAGTTGGTGGTTTGACGGTGCCTTCCCAGCACCATGAGATGTTTGTGTACATCAGGAATTTGGAATTTGTTCACGATTCCAGATAGCTCACTTACTCTTCGCGAAGGAAATCGTGAGATCTTTAACGTCCACCAACTAATGCTGGCACATCTGTCACCAGTTTAACATACATCCGAGCAACGACATACACATTGATGCCTCGCTCTGCCTGTGAAACACCAGGATGACAGTTTATAGCTGGGTCAGGATTCGAACCCAGGCTAGACAGCTCATAGGGGAGTGTTCATTCCTCCAGCTGTCTAGGGCCTAGGCCATCCTGTCAGTCCATCATATACATATTGTCACGTGTCGTCCCCTATGGCGTGCTGATAAGCCGGTAGACCAGACTATTTTGCGACCACAATATAGTAAGCACACCTCTATTATTAAGATGTTAAGTACGGGATAATTGTGCCATGCTATTGCATTTTAGGAGGACAATCTTTGATGGTATGAGATGTGATTTGGGACCTTTGGAATGGGTAACGTTAATGAGTGGCCAGTTTGTATCAGAGAAATGGGCAACCTTCAAGGAGCAAATGTGTATGGTGCAGAGTAGGCAAATTCCAGTGGAGTATAAATGTAGAACAGAAAGAGACTAAGGTGGGTGGGTGAGCAAGGAGGTATGCAGTATAATTAAGGATAAGCAGAAAGATATAAGACTAGGGTTCGACTCACAATATAGGATCAACAGTCTAGTTAAGAAAATAATAACTCGGCAGGCCAAAAGGGAATATGGAAAAGGCACAGCCAAGAATAGTAACCATAACAGCAAAACATTCTTGAAGTAAAGAAAATGTTAAGAGGAGTGTGGGCCCATTGAGGAATAGCACAGGAGAAACGGTATATGATGAGGTTGAAATGGTAGCTTATTAATTCGTTTTTTTGCTTCGACATTTAGACAGGACAATCAGGAGAACTTCCAAAAGTAGGGAGTATCTGTCTAGGGGGTGAGCAAGCGCTTTCAGAAGATATACAAGTTGGAGTAGAGGAAGTGAAGAAGCAGCTAGAAAAATTAAGGGACGAGAAAGCTCCAGGGCCGGATAATATGCATCCAAGAGTATAGTGGGAGGTGGCAGAACAGATCAGCGTGATTTTAGCGGATATCTCTAACAGCTTGTTTGAGTCAGAACAGGTACCAGAGGATAGAATAGCAGCAAATGTAATACCACTAGTTAAGAAAGGTTCCAGAGAAGAATTGGAGAAATGCAGACCTGCTGGCTTGACTCCAGTTACAGGAAAGGTGTTGGAGACATTAATTAAGGAACGGGTAGGGAAAGATTTGAATAATTTCAAACTAATTGGAGGTAGACAGCATAGATTTACCAAAGGGAGATCATATTTAACAAATTTATTGGAGTTCTACAGTATAGTTTCTGACTTGGGGGTGGGGGTGTGTGTGAGGGAAGTGCAATGGAGGTAGTATATTGCCGCGTCCTCGGGTCTGCCTAATGTTACCCGTCTCGCGCCAGAAGCTTTTGCTACTACTAAAGATCGCCAAACTTACCAAATTCACACTGTGTTCAATTAACTGTTCTTTATCATTTACAAAACTCCATGGATCGCTCCAATCTGAGGCCGAACTTGGCAGTGCAACGCATGGGAGGTAAAAGGTGGGAAAACGTCTCTTATAATTAAAATGGGGTTTATTAAAAAAGGGAAGACAAGACACGATAATAAACTAGAAGAGCACTCGGTAGAGCACATACCTCTGCCAGGCTGAACAATTTACGTTTATTATCCCACTGATAGGCCAGATCCAGATTCGAACCTGAACCAAACTCGAATCGGCTTGGTCTCGTCACCTAACCAACTCATCCACCAAGTTTAGTCATAATCCGTCCACGAGGTTTTCAAATATCATGTTGTATATTGTTACGGCTGTGGAAATGGACCCCGGAGAAGTTGCATCCAACATATGGGGAACCCTGAGTTCGTTATTTTATTAGTATGTGTGCTAGGATAGGGCCCTCCCTTTTGTACAGGGTGTAATGGTATTACATCAGTTGTGTGGAACTGGAAGTGCTTGCTCACGTTTTGGAGTATGAAGGTGGAGTTCCGGCCCAGGGGCCAAGGTGTGTGTGTGTGTACAGGGGTCGTCGACATGAACATGATTCCGGGTGCTGAAATAAATGACTGTTCTCCTTGACATCGCCTCATGATCTATTCCACATCAGAACTTTACACAGGGGATGGGGGAAATACTTTGTGTAGGTTCAGCTAGGCCTACCCACTGAGCTGTATATATAACTGGAGTGAGCCCCACTGTGGTGATAAGCTGACGCAAGTGGCACCAGGTTACCTCCATCTTGGAATACCCCAGGGAGGCTTGAGCTCACTGGTTTCAATCAAGAAGATGGTGTTCTGCTTTGCTTTCAGCTGCAATCACAGGCATTCCCACAAACTGAGAGTGATCAAAAGGTAAAGCATCAGTTTTCACAAGTAAGGAAACTTTATCTTGAATTAAATAAGATTGTGATATGTTTAACGATGTTATTATTACCCTCGCCAGAGGATGAGTGTATTGCATTTGGGTCCGTTTGTTTGTCCACACAAAATGTGAGTATGTGTATTAATTACATTTCACCCTTTACAACCCATAAGACCTTGTCTGACCTTTACAACCCTGAGACCCTTTAACACCACAAAAGCATAAGGACCATGAAGACCAAAAGAAAATGAAGACCCATAAAGATCCCAAAATACCCAAAACAACCCAAAGATGCGTGTGCGTGTGTTTATGCATGTGTGTGCTTCTGTGTGCGTCTTTGTATGTGTATGTTTTGCGTGTGTGTGTGTGTATATATATATATATATATATATATATATATATATATATATATATATATATATATGTGTGTGTGTGCGCTTGCGTGTGTCTTTGTACGTCTGTGTTTTGCATGTGTGCGTGTGCGTGTGTGTGTATATATATATATATATATATATATATATATATATATATATATATATATATATATATATATATATATATATATACACACAGACTTGGCATTTAATATGGAATTTTTTTTTTTTCTTGACGGGTTTACTTCCTTAACTCAGTATATCAATCTAGTGAGTTTCTTTTACACTTTGGTGATTTATTTGTTAAAAGAACCATGTCACTGATTGTCTGTCGCAGCAAGAAGTCAACAACAGGATTATATCACAGGTGGTGTGGCAAAATGTACGGACAGGTGCATTTGATGATTGGCTTCACAGTCGGGTATACAAGGGTTGTTGCGTTCTGTATTAGTGGAAAACAACTGCTGCACGTCTCCAAAGGTTATCGCCGCTTCCTCTGGAGATGGTCCGTCAACTCGACAATGCTATTTGTCATGGAGTGGTGGCTTTACGAAATTACGGCATGAAACAGCATGCTATTGCTCAGCAGTATGGCATCACTCAAGGTCAGGTGTCAAAGATCCTGAAACGAAATGCTCAGAGGGGTGTCCCTACTCCAATACCGAGGCCAGGACGTTCCCGCAGAACCACAAGGAGGGATGATCACCAGCTGCACCGGTTAGTCCGCAATAGACGTACCAAATCAGCTAATCGGCTTGGGGCTGAGTGGCAGCAACAGGGCAAATGTGCCTGTATCCAGAAGGCTATTCAACCAACGACTGGTTCAAGCAGGCTATCGTGCCAGGCGTCCCCTGAGAAAGCCACGCCTGATCAGACAACACCGCCAGTGCCGATTGCAGTGGGCCAGAGAGCACCGTCAAATGGCAGCCAGGACACTGGAATCATGTGATCTTCAGTGACGAGTCTAGATTTCTGGCCTATCGTCAAGATGGCCGCGTCCGAGTGCACAGACAAGTGCATGAAGGCTACAACAAAGATTGTATAGTGCCAAGAGTCCAAGCTGGAGGTGGTGGGGTGACCGTTTGGGCTGCTTTTCATGCAGGCGGCAAAACTGACCTGGTTGTTCTGAATGGAAACCTGAACCAGTTCAAGTACAGGGCCATTCTGGAAGAAACATTGCTTCCATTCGCTCGTAAAGCCTTTCGAGGAAACTTTGTCTTCCAAGATGACAATGCATGGCCTCATCGTGCTCGCATGATCCAACACTTTCTTGCTGACCGTGGTGTAGAGCATATGGAGTGGCCTGCCATGTCCCCGCATATGAATCCGATAGAGAACTTGTGGGCAGAATTAACGCGTCAAATCGACCACTTGGACCAGCAGCCGACCTCTGTGCGTGAATTGCAGCAGGCCGTTGTCACTGCATGGCAAGCGATTCCTGTCCAAACCTTGGCAAATCTCGTGAACAGCATGCCTCAACGTGTACGTGCTCTCCTGAATGCTCGTGGGGGTTACACGAAGTACTGAACTGTAATTTTACTGTCTGTAATCCCAGTCGTAATTTAACTTTTGTTTTTGTTAAAAAAAATTTTGGCTCATGTGCAAAATAGAGATACTTCTGGAAAACGTACAGAAGTTGAACACAGTACTGTCCATGAATTGAGTTCGATATCAGTTTACATCACTTTCAAGGATCAATTTATTTGTTTCGAAATGTCAAATGTGGTTTTTCTTTCTTTTAAAGGTCACATTAACAAAATCTAGAATAATTTCAACATAATTCCAATGAACTTTTGGTTCTAAGACATCTTGAAAAGTAAGTTCACCGCCAGAAAAAAATATTCCATATTAAATGCCAAGTCTGTGTATATATATATATATACAGTGAAACCTTGACTTACGAGTGCACCAACTTACGAGTTTTCCGAGATACGAGCCGTCGCTCGGGCGGTTTTTTGCTTTGAGATGCGAGCCGAGATCTGAGTTACGAGCTTACGCCACCCGCCACTAGGTGGCCCAACGAGCGTTCCGGTCACGTGGTTATCTTGCCGTGCAAGCATCTCTGCCGTATATCGCTGCTGCTTTGTTTTCGCATGTTGGTTATTTTGGAAAATTTCTTAGTTTTAACCATGGGTCCTAAGAAATTGAGTGCCAAGGGCAGTACTGAGAAGAAGAAGAAGAAGAAGATGATGATGTGCTTGGATATAAAACACGCAATCGTCGAAAAACATGAGCGAGGTGTGCGTGTTGTCGACTTGGCGAGGCAGTACGATCGTAGCAGTACGATCGAAACATTTTGAAAGGGAGGAAGAAACAAACCTCGTTGGACAGGTTTTTATTGAAACGCCCTGCAAGTGAAAGCGAGGAAAGTGTGGCGAAAAAGGCAAAAGTCATCTCCTCCACCTCCGCCAGCATCTTCGTCTGATCTTCAAGGTAAATACACTTAATAAAACCAGTTTATTTCTTTACATTGTGGCGGACACGGAAGCTCACTGGCGTGGTGACATCATTCCGCGCACCGAGTGGGCGGCGGTCACGCCGAGGGGTAGGCGTGGCCTCAGGATATACACCGGGTGCGCAGCCCGGAGCGCGCCAGTGTTACGGTGAGCTCTTGAATAAAGACTCTTACAAATTACCGCGTTGTCCGCTTCCTCCTTGTTTACAAGCAGCGCGCGTAACGCCGCTTATTATGTACAGTATATACGAGGTCGTGCTTGTTTATACATTATTTGTTATTTATAAAGTACATTTTTCTTATTTAAAAACACGTAACAAAAAAAATTGGTGTGGTTTTTTGGGGGCTGGAACGGATTAATAGCATTTCAATGCATTTTAATGGGGAAATTTAATTTGAGAAACGAGCAAATTGAGTTACGAGCTCGGTCACAGAACGAATTAAACTCGTAAGTCAAGGTTTCACTGTATATATATATATATATATATATATATATATATATATATATATATATATACAGTGAAACCTTGACTTACGAGTGCACCAACTTACAAGTTTTCCGAGATATGAGCCGTCGCTCGGGCGGTTTTTTGCTTTGAGATGCGAGCCGAGATCTGAGTTACGAGCTTACGCCACCCGCCACTAGGTGGCCCAACGAGCGTTCCGGTCACGTGGTTATCTTGCCGTGCAAGCATCTCTGCCGTATATCGCTGCTGCTTTGTTTTCGCATGTTGGTTATTTTGGAAAATTTCTTTGTTTTAACCATGGGTCCTAAGAAATTGAGTGCCAAGGGCAGTACTGAGAAGAAGAAGAGGATGATGTGCTTGGATATAAAACACACAATCGTCGAAAAACATGAGCGAGGTGTGCGTGTTGTCGACTTGGCGAGGCAGTACGATCGTAGCAGTACGATCGAAACATTTTGAAAGGGAGGAAGAAACAAACCTCGTTGGACAGGTTTTTATTGAAACGCCCTGCAAGTGAAAGCGAGGAAAGTGTGGCGAAAAAGGCAAAAGTCATCTCCTCCACCTCCGTCAGCATCTTCGTCTGATCTTCAAGGTAAATACACTTAATAAAACCAGTTTATTTCTTTACATTGTGGCGGACACGGAGGCTCACTGGCGTGGTGACATCATTCCGCGCACCAAGTGGGCGGGGGCCACGCCGAGGGGTAGGCGTGGCCTCAGGATATACACCGGGCGCGCAGCCCGGAGCGCGCCAGTGTTACAGTGAGCTCTTGAATAAAGACTCTTACAAATTACCGCGTTGTCCGCTTCCTCCTTGTTTACAAGCAGCGCGCGTAATGCCGCTTATTATGTACAGTATATACGAGGTCGTCCTTGTTTATACATTATTTGTTATTTATAAAGTACATTTTTCTTATTTAAAAACACGTATAGTGTGGTTTTTTGGGGGCTGGAATGGATTAATAGCATTTCAATGCATTTTAATGGGGAAATTTAATTTGAAAAACGAGCAAATTGAGTTACGAGCTCGGTCACAAAACGAATTAAACTCGTAAGTCAAGGTTTCACTGTATATATATATATATATATATATATATATATATATATATATATATATATATATATATATATATTGTTACAGACGCGGTTCTGGATGTTATATTGACCGAGCGGTGGTGTATTTAACCGCGTCCGAACAGTTACTCCCCGATTAGAACCCGATTCCACCCGACGTTGACCAGATCGCCCCACAGATATTCAATCGGGAAATCTCTAAAGCGACCGAAAGAGAATGAAAAAGAAGAAGAAGAATAATACGGAGGAAGAACAGATTTATTATACACACACAAGCAATGGATGGAAGAAGCAGTAACACAGCGAATCGTTAACTTACACTATTCATTTTTACTTAACCCCAAGACAACGAGCAGGACAGGACGTTCACACTTACACAGGGGATAATGCAGGCAGGTAGGGCTTGAGGTGGATTGCTTGAGAGGGAGGCAAAGTCGGGAGGCAGCAGCTCGCAATTCCTCGCGGTTTTGGCGGGAAAACCCTCCGTCGTGTATCCGCTGTGGTAGACGTCACGCGCTGGTTCGGCACACCTGCTCCTCTTCTTATGGTGGAGCCGTCTCCCTCCTTTCAGCGCGTCTCTCCAAAGCTGGTTTCCTTGCCGAGTACCTCCCCTCTTTGGCTTGGAGCGTTTCGCATCTCACCGCTCCTCTTGGTGCAGCCCCTTTGCTCATCTCCCAGGTCATCTCCCAAGGCCTCTCTCAAGTCATCTGGTAAAGCAGTCCCTTACAGTCGCTTGTATCACCTCGGGCGAAATCAAGCCGCCGGCTCCGAGGGCACGCCTACCGGGTCGCTCACCGCGGTGCTGATTGGCTGTTAGGGCTGGCTCACTCCTCCCCTCTTATGACGAGGTGGAGACACGCCTTTCTTCTCCGACTCAAAGCACATGGGCAATGGCGGCCTGCGGGATTGAAAACAACTCCCCTTTTGAAAGGAACTTTGGAGAGCGGAGATGTTTGGGGAAATTGGAAGGGCCTACGCTTATTTTGTTTGATACAATGCAAAGTCAATCTAGTGGGAAACACATATTTAGCCTACATGGAATAAGGAAATACACTATTTAAAAGATATATCGTGACCTGCGTGTAAGTTTCATGGAATTAACTAGGACGACGGCTGCGACCATTATTTACATTACGAGGATGTTACCATCCTTTTGTAACGTTCACATTGTAACGTTTTCACATTCGTTACACTTCCTCCAAAATTGTTACACTTCTCAAAAACCGTTACACTTCTCAAATTCGTTACACACTTCTCAAAATCGTTGCACTGCACCCTCCTTTCTTCAGACCCGTTCTCGGGCCTACTAAACTTTAACTTAGTGTGACACGTAGGTGTAATTCCCTCTACAATTAACCTGACCCTGAGTGTGACAATTTTAAAACACAAATAAGTATGTCCCCCTATTGCATTGCACCCTGTCTAACAGACTCAAGCCCACAGCTAACCGAATTACGGAATTATTCTCAAACTATACATTTACGGTGGGGAGCATTATTTACAATGACGTGATTTCTTATTTACAACGCAACCCAGGACCTGTGTTTTTTTTTTTTTTTTTTCTTTTTAGGGAACAAGAAAAAGAAATTCCTGTTGGGAGGGAGGAGACAGCACGCATTGCATCGATGCACCAGTACCAATACCACCAAAGCACCCAAAAGCACCAAAAGCACCAAAAGCACCACAAAGCACCACCCGGTGCGCAGTCACCATGGTTCATAATAAACACAACAAAACAACTGGTGGTGGTCTTCTCTTTCTCTGCTGGGCCGATGTTCTTCCCGACGTCTTCTGGCTTCATGCGGCCTAGTTGGAAATAATAAAAAGCACAACTTGTGTCCATTTTTATTTAGGGCCTCAGGGGCCAACTAAGGGTGGTCCACCTGTTTGGCATAGGTGCCACCTTACCGAGGTCCGCAAGCAAGATTCCCTGGCCACTATGGCCGGTCTCCAACAGAGGTGCCCTGCCCCAGAACCTGGGGTCCATCAAGTGGTACTTGGCCGCAGAACAGCGGTCCATACAGTGGTACATCAACGCAATGCATGCTGGTTCTGGGAATCTCAGGCGCACAATGGCCACCTCACGCACGCTCCCCTCGGCACCCAATGGCGCACAGGTCATGTGGGAGACAAAAGAAAGACAATTGAGCGAGGGGTAAGGTCACAAGGGTACACGTCAATAAGGCAATGCAAGGCGAAATGCGTACGGAGGGCGAAGTGAGAAAGCTCGTCCCTACCGTACGTCACCCCCCTGTCACCTACCCTACCCTTGCTCTTACCCCATATGTACAAAAATCTACACATTTACAAATTCGTCACTACTGTCACGTCTTCCCCATATTTCCCCTATACCAAATTCGTCTCCACAATCCCTCTACTTCAAAATTTGCCATCACCAATTCATCATCAATCCTCATAAGGAGGGAGAGATGGAATTACGCACAATGTCACACCCACGTCATGATGCGTCTCACAATCCAAACATTTGCATCATAAAAAATAATCAAAACATGGCATGGTGTGGAGTACCTGTCACCTCAGGTGAGTGGATGCAGATGGTGCGAGGAGATCCTTCATCCTAAACTATCCTCTAAATGACTTTAACACACTTTACACTACCCGGGGTCTCTCCCTGCCAGTCCATTGGCCAACTTACACTATGGGTTCTAAAAACCAATTCCCATTGCCCAAACTGTGGTGCCTCTCAATTTGGGGTCTCACTCCCCCGATTCATCTCCCGGTGCTCTCGCACAATTTCTGGGCTGCGACGTCTAGCTCTCCCAACAGGTCTACCCACCTGCACACCTCCACCACTGTAGTTGCCACCCGAGCTTACCTAGCTCCTCACCCTAACCTAACTAACTGGGGACAGCCCCTCTCCTGGCTCTGTCACCCCATGGTGCCCTCTGGCACTGGGCTGGGCTACCCGGGTCCGTCCTCCGGATCCTCGGGCCCCATCCACAACAACTACTACCGGCTCCCAGAGCCCACCTGCGGCCTCACCTGGCCGACATCCTCACAGTGGTGGAGTGCCCAAACCAACTACACACACTAACAGGCTACACGCCCAGCCATTTCCACACACTAATGCACCCATCCAAATACCATTCTGTCACCCGCACCACAGATGCCAATATCCAACCACAATTTACCTGTACCCTCTACCTAACACTTACACTACCCGCCCCGGGTATCCGTGATGGGGGTGCACTCTTCCCCCATTCACACCTTCGCACCATCCACTCCACTCCACAATTTCCACCATTCTCACTCCACGACCATCCATTCCAATACTCCAGATATTCCACACTACCATTTATTCCACACAGCCACATACACCTGTTGTTGCACACCTGTGCCCTCACACCTGGTGCCACCTGCACCCTCCTTTCTTCCTGGACCATTTGGTCAACACAACACGCAATCACCACTACTCCCTCATACACTGCTCCACACACCTGTTCAGTTGCACACCTGTGCAATCACACCTGTTCCATTCTCACCTGTTCAATCCTCACACACACGGCATCATCTCAGCTAACTACTCCCCTCTGAAACTTGCGCTTCCCAGTCGTCCCTTTAAACTATTGCGCTCCCACGTCATTATAATCCACACTAAACTACCTGCGTCCCCACTACAGGTATCAGTCACTAACTAAACTTAACATTACCTAATGTCATCTTCGCTAGATCCCTACAATTATCCAAGCCCTCCCTGGCTCGGTTGTCATAGCCACCCCATAAACTATTGCGCATTTGCCCCCACTGTGAGGGATGGTGGATTTGCCATCCCACCACATCGGGGGTCTCTCACTATCAATTTTGTTCGTCCAGATTCCAACCAATTCAAAAATTTTCCATTTACTGCCAATTCTACTCACTTTTCTAAATTTCGTGTTAAATCACTATCACTATCACCATCACCCGTCTACTTATTACATCCTCTCGGTGCGCCAATTCACGTCTACAGCCCGGCTTCGTACAGCCGAGCAATGAACGCGGATTCTTTTGTGCCGGCGGCTGGATGCGTCCCGCATTCGGGGCAGGGGCGGGGGCTTACCCGGGCCGAGATCCCACGCACCACCTCGGCGTGGAGCCATCCAATGTCCCGATCTCGACCTGCCGGCACGTCTCAACAAAACGTGGTCACCATGATGACCCTTCCTATCCAGCTGCCCGCTCCGCCTAGTGGAGCCCGGACGCGGCCGTTCCAAGCGAGGCACAGCGTGGATCGCGTACGGCGGTTCTTTCGTAACCGCCGTGGTTCGGATCCCCGCTGGTCCTCGCGGCACGCGAAGCTGCCCGACGCGCACCGAGGGCCCGATTCGGCTATAAGTCGCCCTAACCGCTAAACCGGTTACCGTCGACGCTTCACCTGGACGCTTACATGCATACGCTACCCCTTTCTTGCTCATACATGCAGCCGTCTCCCTGCTCTTGGTCGTACCTTCTCTAACACACCTCGGTACACTCATTCCGCTCACCGACTTGGTCACACACCTGACCACCGAACACCTTGGCACACATTCGTCGCTCGCACACCTCACCAACACACCTCTTCGCGCCCCTTTCTCGGTCACCTCCTTTGTGACAATCACAGGTGTGCTCTCACCCGCACACCCAACCGCGTGCCTCACGACCAACTCAAGTGTGCATCCCCACACACGCTCTACCATTCCAGGTGTACATCCTCGCTCACCTGTCACAACCAACTCACGCTCCTTGTCACTCTCACTACTCTCACCACTACTCTTGACAACGCACTCTTTCCTCATGCACCTGTCCGTTACACACCTTTCTCGCGCACACTCTCCCGTTACACCCTCTGTAACACTCACCACAGACGTACACTTTCTCGTTACATCCTCTGTAACACTCACCACAGGTGTACACTCTCTCGTTACTTCCTCCGTAACACTCACCACACCGCGCTTCCATGTACCCCCTCGCACACGCGCTTCGACCAACTCACTCTTGACAGCACACTCACTCCTTGGCGTGCACTTTTTCCTCACACACCCCATGGTCGGACATTCTCGCACACCTCTTTTTTCGCACACCTGACCTGTCACACACTTCACCAACGGCCTCTCACGAACACCCGGATCCAAACCAATCCCCAAGCCGACTGAAGCTTTCCTCACATCATATACATTGCCACTCACCTCCGTACATCGTCTCCGCACCTCCTCTGCCACCTGCAAACTTTTTATTTGGTTAGTGAGCATCACATTATGAGTTGAGCACCGACCTTGCACATATTCCGCTATCTCCTCCTTTATTTCTCTTTTAGTTTCTGTCCGTCTCTTCTTAATTTCACTCACCTCTTCTTCCACTTCCTCTAATTTTTGTTTAACCTCTTTTATTTCTCGGTGCGTCTCCTCAAGTTCGTCCTCTAAGGCTACCGTGACCGTCTCTATGTGCATCCTCACCTGCCGGTCCTTTGTCTCCATTATCTCTGTCACCTCGTCCACCCTCATTGTCAGTTCCTCCCGTACCATCTGACATTGCCTCTGTGTCGCTATTAATTCGTTTTTTATTTCTTTTTGTGTCGCCTTTAACCCTCCGAGTACTGCAGTGTTCCTTTGCACCTGCTCCACTAATTTCGTTTGTCCCTCCGTCAGCTGTTCCACCTCCTCCGTCAGATCTTCTATTCCCCCCTGTAACTTAGCCGTATTATTTCTCACCTCTTTCTCCATACGCTTCTCACCTCGCTTTACCTCCTCGCGCAGCCCCGAAACCTCCTCACTTACCCCTCGTCGTATTTCCTCCATCTCTTTTGTAGATGCCACCCTCATCTGTCCCAATTCATCCCTCTGAGCATCCAGTTTGGTTTCTACCCCGATTTTCACCTCCTCTATCTGCTCTCCCATTTGTTTGATTTCCCTGGCAGATTGTTCCCCTATTTCCCGCAATTTGTCCTCCATCCTATTTTCTAACCCCATTAACCCATTTTTCACCCCCTCTAACTGATTCTCCTGGGCAGCCATTCTGTTTTCCACCCCCGTTAACCCATTCTTTACCTCTTTTATCCCGTTGTCTAACCCCTCAAAATTATTGTCGAACTTCCCAAATTTCTTGTCTAACTCCTCACCGGTACCCCTCGCTTCGTCCCTCATTACCCCCATTTGCCCCATAATTCTGCTTTCCATTTTTTCACTATCAGCCCTCCTTTGCTCACTCTGCAGGTTGAGGGATGCCTGCATTTGTACTATACTGTCGTTTTTTTTCTGCATTTCCACCATGAATTGGGCCATGAAGGCTTGCATTTGGGCCGCGCTCATTGGTTCCGCGACCGTGGCCCCCTCAACCACGTGCGCGAGGGTGCCATTCTGTGCGTCTGAAACCTCCGCAACCACATTGCTATTTTTCTCCTCCTCCCTTTCCTCCACATACATTTCCCCGAGGTCCTGGGTCGATTCCACCCTGTCTATCTCTACCACCGACATCCGATCGCCTTGATTGTCCATGGCGCGATCTCAAAATTCGGGTTTTATAAAACAAAATAAATTTCGGCAGCTTGTAATTTTGAGCGCGTTAAGCGCGCTTCGGGTCCGATTTCGGGTCCGATCTCCCTCCTCGACACCAATTGTTACTCTAATAGTACAATTGGTGTTCCAAAATTTGGGCCTAACAAATTTAGTCCCAGGTCCGAATCCCACTCCTGACACCAATTGTTACAGACGCGGTTCTGGATGTTATATTGACCGAGCGGTGGTGTATTTAACCGCGTCCGAACAGTTACTCCCCGATTAGAACCCGATTCCACCCGACGTTGACCAGATCGCCCCACAGATATTCAATCGGGAAATCTCTAAAGCGACCGAAAGAGAATGAAAAAGAAGAAGAAGAATAATACGGAGGAAGAACAGATTTATTATACACACACAAGCAATGGATGGAAGAAGCAGTAACACAGCGAATCGTTAACTTACACTATTCATTTTTACTTAACCCCAAGACAACGAGCAGGACAGGACGTTCACACTTACACAGGGGATAATGCAGGCAGGTAGGGCTTGAGGTGGATTGCTTGAGAGGGAGGCAAAGTCGGGAGGCAGCAGCTCGCAATTCCTCGCGGTTTTGGCGGGAAAACCCTCCGTCGTGTATCCGCTGCGGTAGACGTCACGCGCTGGTTCGGCACACCTGCTCCTCTTCTTATGGTGGAGCTGTCTCCCTCCTTTCAGCGCGTCTCTCCAAAGCTGGTTTCCTTGCCGAGTACCTCCCCTCTTTGGCTTGGAGCATTTCGCATCTCACCGCTCCTCTTGGTGCAGCCCCTTTGCTCATCTCCCAGGTCATCTCCCAAGGCCTCTCTCAAGTCATCTGGTAAAGCAGTCCCTTACAGTAGCTTGTATCACCTCGGGCGAAATCAAGCCGCCGGCTCCGAGGGCACGCCTACCGGGTCGCTCACCGCGGTGCTGATTGGCTGTTAGGGCTGGCTCACTCCTCCCCTCTTATGACGAGGTGGAGACACGCCTTTCTTCTCCGACTCAAAGCACATGGGCAATGGCGGCCTGCGGGATTGAAAACAACTCCCCTTTTGAAAGGAACTTTGGAGAGCGGAGATGTTTGGGGAAATTGGAAGGGCCTACGCTTATTTTGTTTGATACAATGCAAAGTCAGTCTAGTGGGAAACACATATTTAGCCTACATGGAATAAGGAAATACACTATTTAAAAGATATATCGTGACCTGCGTGTAAGTTTCATGGAATTAACTAGGAGGACGGCTGCGACCATTATTTACATTACGAGGATGTTACCATCCTTTTGTAACGTTCACATTGTAACGTTTTCACATTCGTTACACTTCCTCCAAAATTGTTACACTTCTCAAAAACCGTTACACTTCTCAAATTCGTTACACACTTCTCAAAATCGTTACAATATATACAGTGGAACCTTGACTTACGAGTGCCCCAACTTACGAGTTTTTCGAGATACGAGCCGTCGCTCGGGCGGTTTATTGCTTTGAGATGCGAGCCGAGATCTGAGTTACGAGCTTTCGCCAACCGGTCACGTGGTTATCTTGCCGTGCACGTACAGTATCTCTGTCGTATAGCGCTGCATTTTTGTTTTCGCATGTTGGTTATTTTGAGTTTACGCCGCCAGGTAGGTTCCGGTCACGTGGTTATCTTGCCGTGCACGTACAGTATCTCTGTCGTATAGCGCTGCATTTTTGTTTTCGCATGTTGGTTATTTTGA